>NC_054848.1:67624768-67924768 GCF_018345385.1 Vulpes lagopus | reverse complement strand
TATGAGAATTGTCTTTCTCTGACCACTTTCACTCAGCATAATACCCTCCAGTTCCATCCACGTTGATGTGGATAGTAGGCATTCATCCTTTCTAATGGCTGAATAATATTCCATTGTGTATATATATGCCACATCTTCTTTATCCATTCATCTATTGATGGAAATCTTGGCTCTTTCATCTTCTAACTGGAAGCTTGTACCACTTGACTATTTAGGCAAATATGATGACTCGAATTCACAATGATGCAAGTTGTCTTCATGTTTTCTCAGCATCACACAATGGTGAATTTAAATACTAACACAAGCATATAGAAGCTTATGATCAGTAGAAGATTAAATCCTTAATGGTTGGATGAACACAAATACTTTGCTTATGGTCTTTGTTTCTTTTAGGCATCATTTTACAATCATTAGTTTTAGGTTCCCCCACCCCCAATTCAGCCTGTGTTTCTCTGAAGACAATTGGGCCAGGGTGACGTTATTCTCTGTTTAATTTAAATAAATGATTCATCTCTGAATCTTCTTTTTTGTCTCTGAATCTTCTTAACCTCTAAAGACTCTTTGGGACATTCAGTCACAGTATTACACGGATAATTAGGTTGGCATGGTATGAATATCCTTAGAAATTGTCTGCTACAAAATGTGTTTGTTTTTGAAAGGAACAATACTTTTTCACCATAGGTTAAAAACATCCAGGTTCCCCTTAACTCAGTTACCATAATCTTTTCTCTGCTCAAATAATGGTTTGGTTTACATTGAGTCAATCAAATGTTCAATGTCAATGCCGTATTATCTTAGCATTCCTCATGTATATTCCATCATTTATTGCAGAGGAGCATATTCTAAAGCAGGAATATATTTTGGGAAGTTCTGGCCAGGAAATAATATTATTCTGTGAAATTTCTTCAGCCTAATTTGGTTAAGGACAAAAAAAATCATCTTTAATTATTAACTATTTGGGGATGTATTTACTTGGGCATGCAAATTTATTAGATATCTGCAGTATTTTTTATGATTAAAATACAGATTTTTAGAATCTAAAAATCCTATCAATATGAACCATGCATAATTTTGTTATGTTTCCAAATACAAAGGCAACTGCATCTTGTGTCTCATTAAGAAATAAGAAATTAGGGGCATCTTGGTTGCTCAGTGGTTGAGCATCTGCCTTCAGCTCAGGTCATGATCCCAAGGTCCTGGGATCAAGTCCCACATTGGGCTCCCTGCAGGGAGCCTGCTTCTCCTGCTGCCTAAATCTCTGCCTCTCTCTGTGTCTCTCATGAATAAATAAACAAAAATCTTTTTAGAAAATATTATAAAAAATAAGAAATTAATATTCAAAAAATTGGCTATATCAAACTATAGCATCCAAAATATAACATGCATAGTAACCAAAATTATAAAATATTAAAATCTGTTCTTGATCATCACCTAACCAGAATATAATAAAACAAGCCAAAAAAGCATACCAACAATTAAAACTAAACTTTTGAAAAACAACCCAATCTGAATAAGTTCCCAGAGCTCATAAACTACAATTCTCTTGTCTCAATTTTAGATACTGTAATGTCAGGTCAGATGTTATAATGGAAGCCAATGCATTAGAGAATGTTCTTCCCTTTTCATTATTGTATGGTATATAGATGGTGACAAGAGAGGCAGCATGCTGAAATGGAAAAAAAAAACACTAAAATACCTAGATTTAGTTCCTGCCCTTGTACATACAAGCTGAATGATCTTGGGCAACTCACTATATCTTTCTAAGCTTTAATTTTCTCCTACGAAATGGAGATAAAAATAATACTAATACCAATACTACCAAAAGTAATGCTTATGTCACAGGGTTCTTCAGATGATTATATGAGAAAATGTACATAAAAATTTCTGTACATTTTTGTAAATTTGTGATATAATCAGGTATATATGATTACAATAAGTTTTTATGACTTTAGGCTTTTATATGTAATGTTAGTGATAACCAAAAATGAAATATCTATAGAATATTCACAATTAAAAATGAGGAGGGAATTAAAACATTTTAATTCAAGAAAATCAACAAGTAGAAATAAAGGCAGTAATGGAACAAATGAAGAGGTTAGTACAAGATATATAGACTTTGGAATAGCAAAATGGCATTAAATAAGAAGTGAAGAAATCTGACTAAAGTATGGACTTTAGTCAATAATAATACAGAAAAAAATTTTCTGTAATCTTATGTTAAGTTCATCCTGACTACGAAGATGTAATTATTTCCATAAATATATTTAAAATGTTTTTATCTGGAATTGTTATTCATTACTTAATAGACTACAATTTTTAGAACAGTTATAGAATTGTAAAAAAATTGAGAAGTAGATAATTCTTTACTTGGGTGTCATAATTATGGAAGAGTGTACTGGTAGCAAATAGGTAGAGACCAAAGATACTAGTAAACAACATATAATGCATAAGACAGCGCTTGACAATAATTGTCCAGCCCAAAATGTCAATATTTCCAAATTTGAAACACTCTGGTCTACCTCTTAATCCTATAGTTAGCTTTTTAAACCTTTGAGAGCAGAGGCTATGTTTAAAAAAATTTAAAGGATGAACCTAATAAATATTTTGTACACAATGAACATGTAATCACTGATTTCGTATTTAAGCCTAATTTCAGTGACTAAATATCATACATTAAAGTTTTTTACTATGGCAAAGTGAATAAATTTATTGAGTTTTGAGAATGAGGAGGGATATTTGGACTATCATTACAAAGAACCATTATAACCAAAAAACTAATTTTTAAACCAAAATTTTTAGGTCAATTTCAGATTTACATAAAATTGATATGATAATAGAAATTTGCATATCCATATTCAGTTCCCACTATTATTAATATATTAATCAATATGATACTGCTTTGTAATTAATAAACCAACAATGGTACATTATTATTGACTAAAGTCCATACTTTAGTCAGATTTCTTCACTTCTTATTTAATGCCATTTTGCTATTCCAAAGTATATATATCTTGTACTAACTTCTTCATTTGCTCCATTACTGCCTTTATTTCTACTTAAATTGATTTTTTTGAATTGAAATGTTTTAATTCCCTCCTCATATTTAATTGCAAATATTCTATAGATATTTCATTTTTGGTTATCACTAACATTACATATAAAAGCCTAAAGGCAAAAATTTATTGTAATCAGATATACCTGATTATATGACATAGACAATGATTCAATTAAATAGAAAACCTATTCCATTACAACTTTGTTCATCCTTTTTTGTTATTGACATCACAAATTATATTTTTATCTACTGTGTACCCATTACCACAGATTTATATTCTTTTTTTATGGTTCAGATTCATAAATCCTATAGAAGAATAAAGAGTAGAGTTATGGAGAGTAGGGCAAGATGGCGGAGGAATAGAGGTCCTCAACTCCCCTGGCCCCACCAACTCACCTGGATTGCTTTCAGACCATCATGAAAACCTAAGGATTCGACCTGAGATTTATTTATTTATTTATTTATTTTTTTAATTAACTTTTATTGGTGTTTAATTTACCAACATACAGAAAAACACCCAGTGCTCATCCCGTCAAGTGTCCACCTCAGTGCCCGTCACCCATTCCCCTCCAACACCCGCCCTCCTCCCCTTCCACCACCCCTAGTTCGTTTCCCCGAGTTAGGAGTCTTTATGTTCTGTCTCCCTTCCTGATATTTCCCAACATTTCTTTTCCCTTCCTTTATATTCCCTTTCACTATTATTCATATTCCCCAAATGAATGAGAACATACACTGTTTGTCCTTCTCCGATTGACTTATTTCACTCAGCATAATACCCTCCAGTTCCATCCACGTTGAAGCAAATGGTGGGTATTTGTCGTTTCTAATTGCTGAGTAATATTCCATTGTATACATAAACCACATCTTCTTTATCCATTCATCTTTCGATGGACACCGAGGCTCCTTCCACAGTTTGGCTATTGTGGCCATTGCTGATAGAAACATCGGGGTGCAGGTGTCCCGACGTTTCATTGCATCTGAATCTTTGGGGTAAATCCCCAACAGTGCAATTGCTGGGTCGTAGGGCAGGTCTATTTTTAACTCTTTGAGGAACCTCCACACAGTTTTCCAGAGTGGCTGCACCAGTTCACATTCCCACCAACAGTGTAAGAGGGTTCCCTTTTCTCCGCATCCTCTCCAACATTTGTTGTTTCCTGCCTTGTTAATTTTCCCCATTCTCACTGGTGTGAGGTGGTATCTCATTGTGGTTTTGATTTGTATTTCCCTGATGGCAAGTGATGCAGAGCATTTTCTCATGTGCATGTTGGCCATGTCCATGTCTTCCTCTGTGAGGTTTCTCTTCATGTCTTTTGCCCATTTCATGATTGGATTGTTTGTTTCTTTGGTGTTGAGTTTAATAAGTTCTTTATAGATTTTGGAAACTAGCCCTTTATCTGATATGTCATTTGCAAATATCTTCTCCCATTCTGTAGGTTGTCTTTTAGTTTTGTTGACTGTATCCTTTGCTGTGCAAAAGCTTCTTATCTTGATGAAGTCCCAATAGTTCATTTTTGCTTTTGTTTCTTTTGCCTTCGTGGATGTATCTTGCAAGAAGTTACTGTGGCCAAGTTCAAAAAGGGTGTTGCCTGTGTTCTCCTCTAGGATTTTGATGGAATCTTGTCTCACATTTAGATCTCTCATCCATTTTGAGTTTATCTTTGTGTATGGTGAAAGAGAGTGGTCCAGTTTCATTCTTCTGCATGTGGATGTCCAATTTTCCCAGCACCATTTATTGAAGAGACTGTCTTTCTTCCAATGGATAGTCTTTCCTCCTTTATCGAATATTAGATGGCCGTACATTTCAGGGTCCACTTCTGGGTTCTCTATTCTGTTCCATTGATCTATGTGTCTGTTTTTGTGCCAGTACCACACTGTCTTGATGACCACAGCTTTGTAGTACAACCTGAAATCTGGCATTGTGATGCCCCCAGCTAAGGTTTTCTTTTTTAAAATTCCCCTGGCTATTCGGGGTCTTTTCTGATTCCACACAAATCTTAAAATAATTTGTTCTAACTCTCTGAAGAAAGTCCATGGTATTTTGATAGGGATTACATTAAACGTATAAATTGCCCTGGGTAACATTGACATTTTTACAATATTAATTCTGCCAATCCATGAGCATGGAATATTTTTCCATCTCTTTGTGTCTTCCTCAATTTCTTTCAGAAGTGTTCTATAGTTTTTAGGGTATAGATCTTTTACCTCTTTGGTTAGGTTTATTCCTAGGTATCTTATGCTTTTGGGTGCAATTGTAAATGGGATTGACTCCTTAATTTCTCTTTCTTCAGTCTCATTGTTAGTGTATAGAAATGCCATTGATTTCTGGGCATTGATTTTGTATCCTGCCACGCTACCAAATTGCTGTATGAGTTCTAGCAATCTGGGGGTGGAGGCTTTTGGGTTTTCTATGTAGAGTATCATGTCATCGGCGAAGAGGGAGAGTTTGACTTCTTCTTTGCCAATTTGAATGCCTTTAATGTCTTTTTGTTGTCTGATTGCTGAGGCGAGGACTTCCAGAACTATGTTGAACAGCAGTGGTGAGAGTGGACATCCCTGTCTTGTTCCTGATCTTAGGGGAAAGGCTCCCAGTGCTTCCCCATTGAGAATGATATTTGCTGTGGGCTTTTCGTAGATGGCTTTTAAGATGTCGAGGAAAGTTCCCTCTATCCCAACACTCTGAAGGGTTTTGATCAGGAATGGATGCTGTATTTTGTCAAATGCTTTCTCTGCATCTAATGAGAGTATCATATGGTTCTTGGTTTTTCTCTTGCTGATATGATGAATCACATTGATGGTTTTACGAGTGTTGAACCAGCCTTGTGTCCCGGGGATAAATCCTACTTGGTCATGGTGAATAATTTTCTTAATGTGTTGTTGGATCCTATTGGCTAGTATCTTGTTGAGAATTTTTGCATCCATGTTCATCAGGGATATTGGTCTGTAATTCTCCTTTTTGGTGGGGTCTTTGTCTGGTTTCGGAATTAAGGTGATGCTGGCCTCATAGAACGAATTTGGAAGTACTCCATCTCTTTCTATCTTTCCAAACAGCTTTAGTAGAATAGGTATGATTTCTTCTTTAAACGTTTGATAGAATTCCCCTGGGAAGCCATCTGGCCCTGGACTCTTGTGTCTTGGGAGGTTTTTGATGACTGCTTCAATTTCCTCCCTGGTTATTGGCCTGTTCAGGTTTTCTATTTCTTCCTGCTCCAGTTTTGGTAGTTTGTGGCTTTCCAGGAATGCGTCCATTTCTTCTAGATTTCCTAATTTATTGGCATACAGCTGTTCATAATATGTTTTTAAAATCGTTTGTATTTCCTTGGTGTTGGTAGTGATGTCCCCTTTCCCATTCATGATTTTATTAATTTGAGTCTTCTCTCTCTTCTTTTTAATAAGGTTGGCTAATGGTTTATCTATCTTATTAATTCTTTCAAAGAACCAACTCCTGGTTCTGTTGATCTGTTCCACAGTTCTTTTGGTCTCGATATCATTGAGTTCTGCTCGAATTTTAATTAACTCTCTTCTTCTGCTGGGGGTGGGGTCTATTTGTTGCTTTTTCTCTAGTTCCTTTATGTGTAAGGTGAGCTTTTGAATTTGAGATCTTTCCAGTTTTTGAATGTATGCTTGTATTGCGATGTATTTCCCCCTCAGGACTGCTTTTGCTGCATCCCAAAGATTTTGAACGGTTGTATCTTCATTTTCATTAGTTTCCATGAATCTTTTTAATTCTTCCTTAATTTCCTGGTTGACCTTTTCATCTTTTAGCAGGATGGTCCTTAACCTCCACGTGTTTGTGGTCCTTCCATATTTCTTGTTGTGATTAAGTTCTAATTTCAAGGCATTATGGTCTGAGAATATACAGGGGACTATCCCGATCTTTTGGTATCGGTTCAGACCCGATTTGTGACCCAGTATGTGGTCTATTCTGGAGAAAGTTCCATGTGCACTTGAGAAGAATGTGTATTCAGTTGAGTTTGGATGTAAAGTTCTGTAGATATCTGTGAAATCCATCTGGTCCAGTGTATCATTTAAAGCTCTCGTTTCTTTGGAGATATTGTGCTTAGAAGACCTATCCAGGGTAGAAAGAGCTAGATTGAAGTCACCAAGTATAAGTGTATTATTATCAAGGTATTTCTTGAGTTTGGTTATTAATTGGTTTAAATATTTGGCAGCTCCCACATTCGGGGCATATATATTGAGGAGTGTTAAGTCCTCTTGTTGGATAGATCCTTTGAGTATGAGATAGTGTCCCTCTTCATCTCTCACTATAGTCTTCGGGGTAAATTTTAATTTATCTGATATAAGGATGGCAACCCCTGCTTTCTTTTGAGGACCATTTGTTTTTTTTTTTTTTTTTTTTTTTTTTTTTTAATTAAATTTTATTGGTGTTTAATTTACCAACATACAGAAAAACACCCAGTGCTCATCCCGTCAAGTGTCCACCTCAGTGCCCGTCACCCATTCCCCTCCAACACCCGCCCTCCTCCCCTTCCACCACCCCTAGTTCGTTTCCCCGAGTTAGGAGTCTTTATGTTCTGTCTCCCTTCCTGATATTTCCCAACATTTCTTTTCCCTTCCTTTATATTCCCTTTCACTATTATTCATATTCCCCAAATGAATGAGAACATACACTGTTTGTCCTTCTCCGATTGACTTATTTCACTCAGCATAATACCCTCCAGTTCCATCCACGTTGAAGCAAATGGTGGGTATTTGTCGTTTCTAATTGCTGAGTAATATTCCATTGTATACATAAACCACATCTTCTTTATCCATTCATCTTTCGATGGACACCGAGGCTCCTTCCACAGTTTGGCTATTGTGGCCATTGCTGATAGAAACATGGGGGTGCAGGTGTCCCGACGTTTCATTGCATCTGAATCTTTGGGGTAAATCCCCAACAGTGCAATTGCTGGGTCGTAGGGCAGGTCTATTTTTAACTCTTTGAGGAACCTCCACACAGTTTTCCAGAGTGGCTGCACCAGTTCACATTCCCACCAACAGTGTAAGAGGGTTCCCTTTTCTCCGCATCCTCTCCAACATTTGTGGTTTCCTGCCTTGTTAATTTTCCCCATTCTCACTGGTGTGAGGTGGTATCTCATTGTGGTTTTGATTTGTATTTCCCTGATGGCAAGTGATGCAGAGCATTTTCTCATGTGCTTGTTGGCCATGTCCATGTCTTCCTCTGTGAGATTTCTCTTCATGTCTTTTGCCCATTTCATGATTGGATTGTTTGTTTCTTTGGTGTTGAGTTTAATAAGTTCTTTATAGATTTTGGAAACTAGCCCTTTATCTGATATGTCATTTGCAAATATCTTCTCCCATTCTGTAGGTTGTCTTTTAGTTTTGTTGACTGTATCCTTTGCTGTGCAAAAGCTTCTTATCTTGATGAAGTCCCAATAGTTCATTTTTGCTTTTGTTTCTTTTGCCTTCGTGGATGTATCTTGCAAGAAGTTACTGTGGCCAAGTTCAAAAAGGGTGTTGCCTGTGTTCTCCTCTAGGATTTTGATGGAATCTTGTCTCACATTTAGATCTCTCATCCATTTTGAGTTTATCTTTGTGTATGGTGAAAGAGAGTGGTCCAGTTTCATTCTTCTGCATGTGGATGTCCAATTTTCCCAGCACCATTTATTGAAGAGACTGTCTTTCTTCCAATGGATAGTCTTTCCTCCTTTATCGAATATTAGATGACCGTACATTTCAGGGTCCACTTCTGGGTTCTCTATTCTGTTCCATTGATCTATGTGTCTGTTTTTGTGCCAGTACCACACTGTCTTGATGACCACAGCTTTGTAATACAACCTGAAATCTGGCATTGTGATGCCCCCAGCTAAGGTTTTCTTTTTTAAAATTCCCCTGGCTATTCGGGGTCTTTTCTGATTCCACACAAATCTTAAAATAATTTGTTCTAACTCTCTGAAGAAAGTCCATGGTATTTTGATAGGGATTGCATTAAATGTATAAATTGCCCTGGGTAACATTGACATTTTTACAATATTAATTCTGCCAATCCATGAGCATGGAATATTTTTCCATCTCTTTGTGTCTTTTTTGAGGACCATTTGAATGGTAAATGGTTCTCCAACCTTTTATTTTCAGGTTGTAGGTGTCCTTCTGTCTAAAATGAGTCTCTTGTAGACAGCAAATAGATGGGTCCTGCTTTTTTATCCAGTCTGAAACCCTGCGCCTTTTGATGGGGTCATTAAGCCCGTTCACATTCAGAGTTACTATTGATAGATATGAGTTTAGTGTCATCATATCTATTCAGTCCTTGTTTTTGTGGATTGTTCCACTGAACTTCTTCTTAAAGGGGAATTTTAAGAGTCCCCCTTAAAATTTCTTGCAGAGCTGGTTTGGAGGTTACATATTCTTTCAGTTCCTGCCTGTCTTGGAAGCTCTTTATCTCTCCTTCCATTTTGAATGAAAGCCTTGCGGGGTAAAGTATTCTTGGTTGCATGTTCTTTTCATTTAGGACCCTGAATATATCCTGCCAGCCCTTTCTGGCCTGCCAGGTCTCTGTGGAGAGGTCTGCTGTTACCCTAATATTCCTCCCCATAAAAGTCAGGGACTTTTTTTCTCTTGCTGCTTTAAGGATCTTCTCCTTATCTTTGGAATTTGCAAGCTTCACTATTAAATGTCGAGGTGTTGAACGGTTTTTGTTGATTTTAGGGGGGGATCTCTCTATTTCCTGGATCTGAATGCCTGTTTCCCTTCCCAGATTCGGAAAGTTTTCAGCTAGGATTTGTTCAAATACATATTCTGGCCCTCTGTCCCTTTCCGCGCCCTCGGGAACCCCAATTAAACGTAGGTTTTTCTTCCTCAGGCTATCATTTATTTCCCTTAATCTATCCTCATGGTCTTTTAATTGCCTGTCTCTTTTTTCCTCAGTTTCCCTCTTTGCCATCAACTTGTCTTCTATGTCACTCACTCGTTCTTCCACCTCGTCAAGCCTCGTCGTTAGGACTTCTAGCTTGGATTGCATCTCATTTAATTGATTTTTAATTTCTGCCTGATTAGATCTAAATTCTGCAGTCATGAAGTCTCTTGAGTCCTTTATGGTTTTTTCTAGAGCCACCAGTAGCTGTAAAATAGTGCTTCTGAATTGGCTTTCTGACATTGAATTGTAATCCATATTTTGTAACTCTGTGGGAGAGTGGGCTGTTTCTGATTCTTTTTTTTGAGGGGTTTTCCTTCTAGTCATTTTGCTCAGTGCAGAGTGGCCAAAAACAAGTTGTATTGGGAAAAGGAGAAAAAGAGAGAGAAGGAAAGAAAAGAGAAAAAGAAAAAAGAGAAAGAAGAAAAAAATAGGGGAAAAAGAGAAGAAAAAGAAAGAAAAAGAAAGAAAGGAGAAAAAAGAAAAAAGGGGGGGTGGGGGAAGCAATCAGAAATCAAGAAGAAAGAGAGAAAAAAAAAGCACAAAAAAAAAAAAAACCAAAAACAAAAACAAAAAAACAAAAAACAAAAAAAAACCACGGGGGAGTATCTTCCGATTCTGTGTAGTTTAAGTCCCTTGACTTCCCTTGGAACTGGTCCGTCTCGCTGGTCTTCTGGGGGAGGGGCCTGCTGTGCTGATTCTCAGGTGTTGGCACTTGGGGGAGCTGCTCTGCCCCTGCCTGGTGCAGGGCTCGGTGGGGGTTGTTGACCCCGTGAGGCCCCGGGAGGAAGCCACAGTGGCGGGGGCAGCTCTGGGACCCTGGATCCAGCCCCCGCAGTAGCTCCGGGGCTCTCCTTCTGCAGGGCCTGGGGGCTCCGGGGCGGGGCCGCTGATCTGCTCAGTTCCAGGCAGGAGCGTCCTTGCTGTCCTGGGCCCTCCCGGCCTCTGCCTGTCCCGGGCGAGGCCGGATCCTGGGCTGTGTCCCGGCGCCCTGTGCTCCGGGGCCTGCGCTGTTGGATTCGCGCTCCCGGCGGTGCAGCCCCCTCCGCGGAGCCGCCGCCCGAGCCTCTCCGAGCTGTTCCCGGAGCCGCGCAGCCCCCTCCGCGCGGAGCTTCTTCCTCTGCGGGAGCCGCCGCCGCTGAGCTGTTCCTGGAGCCGCGCAGCCCCCTCCGCGGAGCCGCCGCCCGAGCCCCTCCGAGCTGCTCCCGGAGCCCCGCAGCCCCCTCCGCGCGGAGCTTCTTCCTCCGCCCGAGCCGCCGCCGCTGAGCTGTTCCCGGAGCCCCGCAGCCCCCTCCGCGGAGCCGCCGCCCGAGCCCCTCCGAGCTGCTCCCGGAGCCCCGCAGCCCCCTCCGCGGAGCCGCCGCCCGAGCCCCTCCGAGCTGCTCCGGGTCCCGCCGAGCGCTGCAGCCCTTAGGGAGCTCGGCGCATCTCCCGGGGCGCAGTTCCTCTGTTACTGTCCCAGGGAGCCCGAGGGCGTCCCCGCCTTTCTGGGGATCCTGCTCCAATTCCCGGGGAGCCCCTTTCCGCGGGGAAGGTCGGTGCAGCTCCTGCTCCTCCGGGACGGGGCTCTCCTGTCCTGGGCACACTCGCCCCGGCCTCAGCCCGGCTCCTCGCGGGCCCCTCCCCCTTGGAGGCCTTTTGTGTCTTTATTTCTTTTTCCCCGTCTTCCTACCTTGATAGAAGCGCGAACTCTTCTCACTGTAGCGTTCCAGCTGGTCTCTCTTTAAATCTCAGGCCGAATTCGTAGGTTTTCAGGATGATTGGATGGTTTTCTAGGTAATTTGCTGAGGACAGGTGACCTGGAGACCCTACTCCTCCGCCATCTTGCCCCTCCCCCCTCGACCTGAGATTTAAAGAGAGAACAGCTGGGACACTACAGAGAAAAGGATTTTCGCTTGGAGCAAGGTAGGAAGGTGGAAAAAAAATAAAAATGAATCAAGTGGGGGAGAGGCCCCATGAGAAGCCAGGCTAAAGCCTGCAGCTAAAGCCTGCAGCTAAAGCCTCCAGGACAGGAAAACCCAGCCCCAGAGAAGCAGGAACTTTAAAAAATATGCACCAGATTCTTCCCAGACAGAAAGGCAGGGAAATCTAGCAGAACACCAGGAGGGGCAGTGGAGCCTCCAGTTTCCCGGAGTCACTAATAGAGGAAGTGCACCCTGGGGTAAAGCACGCCACAGTCTGTGGGCCGATCTCAGTAAAGGGCTGAAGTGCATGCCTGGGGGGTAGCCAGGAGGAGCCGGTGGGTCAGGTGGGGGCTCCGGATGGAGGGGTCTGTGCCCTGCTGCCTTCAGGAGCTGCGTGCCCTAGGAGTGCGATTCCAGCAGCACAGGCCCCAGATCCCAGGGCACCAAGCAGACGTAGGCCACTATACTGCACTTCCCTCGGGACAGGCAGAGGTGGGGAGGGCACAGGACAGCGAGGACTCACCTGCCGCAAGGCACCTCCAAGCTGTGCAGACCAGTGCCCTCCCCCACACTGCTGGCCCTGGAGCATCCAGGCCAGTGCAGACTGCGAGATTGCATTAGTTACTGCGGGGAGCTGACTCCAGAGCTGGAGACGTGGCCACTGCCAGTGTTCTTGTTCTTCTTTGTTTCACCCTGTACCTGGGAGAGGCGCGGCTGCCAGGAAACAGAGGCCTCACAGATAAACAGCTCTCACTGAGCCTGGCACCCACCAGGGAACAGAGCAGCTCTCCCAGGTACACACACCTGAGAATCAGCACAGCAGGCCCCTTCCCCAGAAGACAAGCTGGAAGGACAGAGGAAGAGCAAGCTCTTGAACAAGCATCACTGGAAAGCTCAAGGGGAAGTCAAGGGATTTACGGTATATAGAACCAGAGGATACTGCTCCTATTTTTATTTTATTTTCTTTCTTTTTCCAGTACAACTTGTGTTTTTTTTAAGATTTATTTATTTATTTATTCAGAGAGAGAGAGAGGCAGAGACACAGGCAGAGGGAGAAGTAGGCTCCATGCAGGAAGCCAGATGCAGTCCTGATCCCAGGTCCCCAGGATCACACCCCAGGCTGCAAGTGGTGATAAACCGCTGAGCAACCGGGGCTGCCCCATCCAGTACAACTTGTTTTATATCAGACTGTAAATTTCCAATTTTTTTCTTTTCCCACCTTAACTACAATATTTACCACCTCTTCACTTATAAGATTCCTCCTTTTTGACTTTCATATTTCTACAATTATAGGACCTAGGTATATGTTCCACTTCTAGATGCCCCTCAACATACTCAACTTAATTTGGGGAGATATAAGAGATATGTTGTTTTGTTTGGTTTTGTGTTTTTTGTTTCCACTGACTCATTTTGTTCTACAATGGCGGAAGTTAATACCTTCTAAAACACCAACCAGAACCAAGTGGTACACCATGCTGGTTCATTTTGTGAGATACCTCATTCCCATTCAGCCCCCCTCTTTTATCTCATTTATGTTGTGGTGGTCAATGTTTGGGGGCTTCGACAAGTATTCCTGCTTTATATAAATTTAGGGCTGAGCATCTTCTAATATAAAGAAATTAATATACTCAGAAAAAAGAGGATCACCCTCTTGAACTCCTCAGGTAGACCACGTTCTCCCTCCACTACAACTTTGTCACCACCACCATCTCCTAGTCACCCCCCTTTTTTTCTTCTGTTTTTTCCCCTTCATTCTTGGGATTCCTAGCCTTTTACTTTTTACTACTTTTTCCAAAAAAATTTTTTCACTTTAGTGGTCCTTTTCTTTTATTTCATTCTGATCTTTGTTTTCAATTTCTGGTCTCTGACCTTGGCAGAATCATCTAGGGTGAAATTTACTTAGGTCATGGTTGACATTCTTGACTCAGCCCACTCATAGAGCCACTCTGCACTGAGCAAAATGACTAGAAAGAAGAACTCACCACAAAAGAAAGAATCAGAAACAGTACTCTCTGCCACAGAGTTACAGAATTTGGATTGCAATCCGATGGCAAAAAGTCAATTTAGAAGCACAATATAAAGCTACTGGTGGCTCTGGAAAAAAAGCATGAAGAAATCAACAGACTTCATGATGGCAGAATTTAGATCTAATCAAGCTGAAACTAAAAATCAATTAAATGAGATGCAATCCAAACTGGAGGTCCTAACAACAAGGGTTAATGATGTAGAAGAACAAGTGAGTGACATAGAAGACAAGTTGATGGCAAGGAAGGAAGCTAAGGAAAAAAGAGAAAAACAAAAGACCATGAGGAAAAGTTAAGGGAAATAAATGATAGCCCCAGAAGGAAAAATCTACGTATAATGGAATTCCAGATAACGCTGAGAGGCACAGAGGGCCATAAAGCATATTTGAATGAATCATAGCTGAGAACCTCCTAATTTGGGGAGGAAAACAGGCATTCAGATCCATGAAATAGAGAGGTCCCCTCCCCAAAATCAATAAAAACCGTTCAACAACTCGACATTTAATAATGAAACTTGCAAAATCCAAAGGTAAAGAGAAAATCCTTAAAGCAACAAGAGACAAGAGATCCCTAAATTATATGCAGAGAAATATTAGAATAACAGCAGCCCTCTCCACAGAGACCTGGCAGGCCAGAAAGGGCTGGCATGATATATTCAGGGTCTTAAATGAGAAGAACATGCAGCCAAGAATACTTTATCCAGCAAGGCTCTCATTCAGAATAGAAGGAGAGATAAAGAGCTTCCAGGATAGGCAGAAACTGAAAGAGTATGTGACTACCAAGCAAGCTCTGTTAGAAATATTAAGGGGTACCCTGTAAAAGAAAGAGGAAGCCCGGGATCCCTGGGTGGCGCAGCGGTTTGGCGCCTGCCTTTGGTCCAGGGCGCGATCCTGGAGACCCGGGATCGAATCCCACGTCAGGCTCCCGGTGCATGGAGCCTGCTTCTTCCTCCGCCTGTGTCTCTGCCTCTCTCTCTCTCTCTGTGACTATCATAAATAAATAAAAAAAAAATTAAAAAAAAAATGAGTTTAAAAAAAAAAAAAAAAGAAAGAGGAAGCCCAAATAAATAATCCACAAAAACAGGGATGAGTAGGTATTATGATGACACTATATTCATATCTTTCAATAGTAACTCTGAACATGAATGGGCTAAATGATCCCACCAAAAGATGCAGGGTTTCAGACAGGATAAAAAAGCAAGACCCTTCTATTTGCTGTCTACAAGAGACTCATTTTAGACCTAAGGACATCTCCAACCTGAAAATGAAAGATAGGAGAACCATTTACCATTCAATGGTCCTCAAAAGAAAGCAGGGGTAGCCATCCTCATATAAGATATATTAAAGTTTATCCCAAAGGCTGTAGCAGAAGAGATGAAGATCCTATATAATATTTAAAGGATCTATCCAAAAAAAGGACCGAACAATCATGAATATTTATGCCCCTTAATTGGGAGTTGCCAAGTATCTCAATAAATTAATAAAGTTAAGACATACTTAGATAAGAATACACTAATACTGGGAGACTTCAAAACGGCCCTTCCTGCAAATGACAGATATTCTAAGCACAACATCTCCAAAGAAACAAGAGCTTTAAGGGATACTCTGGACCAGATGGATTTCACAGATATGTACAGAACTCTACAACCAAACGGAACTGAATACACATTCTTCTCAAATGCACATGGAACTTTCTCCAGAATAGACCACATCCTGGGTCACAAATCAGGTCTTAACTGATACCAAAAGATTGGGATTGTCCCCTGCATATTTTCAGACTATAATGCTTTGAAACAAGAACTTAATCACAAGAAGAAATTTGGAAGATACTCAAACACATGGAGGTTAAAGAGCATCCTGCTAAAAGATGAAGGGGATCAACCAGGAAATTAGAGAAGAAATAAAAAGATTCATGGAAACTAATGAGAATGAAGATACAATCATTCAAAATCTTTGGAATACAGTAAAAGCAACCCTAAGAGGAAAATACATCTCAATACAAGCATCCCTCAAGAAATTGGAAAAAAAAATTCAAATACACAAGCTCATCTTGCACCTAAAGGAACTGGAGAAAGAACATCAAATAAAACCTACACCAAGAAGAAGAGAGCTAATTAAGATTTGAGCAGACCTGAAAGAACTAAAGACCAGAAGAACTGTAGAACAGATTAGCAAAACCGGGAGTTGTTCTTTGAAAGAATTAATAAGATAGATAAACCATTAACCAGCCTCATTCAAAACAAAAGAGAAAAGACTCTATTTAATAAAATCACGAATGAAAGAGGAGATATCACAACCAAGAGAATACAAGTGATTTTAAAAACATTATGAGCAGGTATATGCAAATAAATTAGGCAATCTAGAACATTGCCTAATTAGGCAATCTACAACATTAAAAACATTATGAGCAGGTATATGCAAATAAATTAGGCAATCTAGAAGAAATGGATGCATTTTTGGAAAACCACAAACTATCAAAACTGTAAGAGAAGAAATCGAACACCTGAACAGGCTGATAACCAGGGAGGAAATTGAAGCAGTCATCAAAAATTTCCCAATACACTAAAGTCCAGGGCCAGATGGCTTCCCAGGGGAATTCTATCAAATGTTTAAAGAAGAAATGATACCTATTCTACTAAAGCTGTTCTGAAGTATAGAAAGGGATGGAATACTTCCAAACTCATTTTATGATGCCAGCATCACCTTAATTCCAAAACCAGACAAAGACCCCACCAAAAGGAGAATTACAGACCAATATCCCTGATGAACACAGATGCAAAAATTGTCACCAAGATACTAGCCAACAGAACCCAACTGTACATTAAGAATATTATTCACCATGAGCTTATCCCCGTGATGCAAAGTTGGTTCAACACTCATAAAAGTATCAATAGAGCTACCCTAGACCCAGCAATTGCACTGCTGGGATTTACCCCAAAGATACAGATGCAGTGAAAACCTGAAACATCTGCACCCCGATGTTTATAGCAGCAATGTGCACAATAGCCCAACTGTGGAAGGAGCCTCGGTGTCCATCAAAAGATGAATGGATAAAGATGTGGTTTATGTATACAATGGAATAGTACTCAGCCATTAGAAACGATGAATACCCACAATTTGCTTCAATGTAGATAGAATTGGAGGGTATTATGCTGAGTGCAGTGCATCAGTCAGAGAAGGACAATCATTATATGGCTTCATTCATTCATGGAATATAAAAATTAGTGTAAAGGATTAAAGGGGAAAGGAGAGAAAATGAGTGGGAAATATCAGAGTGTGACAGAACATGAGGGACTCCTAACTCTGGGAAATGAACAAGGGGTAGTGGAAGGGGAGGTGGGCAGGAGGATGGGGTGACTGGGTGATGGGCACTGAGGGGCACTTGATGTAGTATAACTGGCTGTTATACTATATGTTGTCAAATCAGATTCCAATAATAAAATATAGAAAAAAGTGGAGTTATGTGTCAATATTATATTAATACTTGTTTTTATATTTGCCATGCATCTATCTTCTTTGTTCTGAGAACATTATATTTTTGTTTTGAGCTACTGCCTAGCATCTTTTCAACTTTAAGTATTTCCTTTAATATCTCTTTTTGGGCAGGTCTAATGGTAATAAACTGTATTTATTTAGGAATATCTTAATCTGTCCCTCATTTTTGAAGGACAGTTTTGCCAGATATAGAATTCTCAGTTCATTTTCTTCAGTACTTTATACCATCTAAATGCTTTTTCTCTTACAGGATTTCTGCTGATGGAACCACAAATGATGTTATTGATGGTTACTTATATGTTATATGTGTTACTTATACGTGATGAATCACTTCTCTTGTTATTTTAAAAATGCCCTTTTATTTCTGACAGTTTGATTACAATGAGTCTTCTCTGGTTCTCTTGGATTTATCCTCTTGCATTTCATTTAGATACTTTATTTATTTATTTATTTATTTATTTATTTATTTATTTATATTTTATTAAAGTATAAGTAACATACAGTGTATATTTTTCAGGTGTACACCACAATGATTCAATAATTCTATACATCACTCATTGTTCACCATGAGTGTAAGTCACCATCTGTTACCAAACCACATTATTGCAATCATATTGCAATATGAATATATTGCAATCATATCACATATATTGCAATCATATTGAATATATTCCCTATATTTTTCATTTCAGTGACCTATTTATTTTATAACTTGAATTTTGTATCTTTGATCTTTACCCATCTCATTCATCCCGCACCCACCTACCTTCTGGCTGCCACCAGTTCCCTGTATTTAAGCATCTGGATATTTATGTGTCTATCTTTTTGAATTTTTTTCATTTGAGTATGTTTGATACCAAATCTTATCTTATTTTCAGGCATACAATATAGTGATTTGACTTCTCTATATGTTATGCTATGATCACCAAAATTGTATCTTCCATCTGTCACTATACATTGCTATTAAATTATTAATGACTATATTCCCTATATGTACGTTTTAATCCTGTGACTTATTCATTCCATACTTGGAAGCTTCTATCTCTGATTCCCTTCATCTATTCTGCCCACCCCCTACATGCTTTTCCTCTTGCAACAGTTTGTTCTCTGTATGTATAGATCTGATCCTGCTTTTGTTTATTAGTTTCTTTAATTCTGCATATAAATGAGATCATATGGTATTTGTCTTTTTCTGATTGACTTATTTCACATAGCATTATACCCTCTAGATCCATCTATGTTGTTACAAATGTCTAGATTTCATTCTTTTTTACGGTTGAGTGATATTTCACTATAAATCTGATATATATATATATATATACATATATATGATTTCACTATAAAACTACTATAACAAGTAAATGAATTCAGTAAAGCCACACATTATGAAATCAATTTACAAGAATTGGTTGCATTTTTATATAAAAAGAATGAAGTAGCAGAACAAGAAATTAAGAAAACAATCTTGTGAATTGCAGTAAAAAGAATAAAATACCTAGGAGTAAGCTTAACTAAGAAGATGAAAGACCTGCATTCTGAGACCTATAAAACATTGATTAAAGATACTGAAGATGACACAAATAGAAAGATATCCCATGCTCATCTATTGGGAGAACAAATATTATTAAAATGTTCATACTACCAAAATCTATCAATGCATTTAATACAATCTCTATCAAAATATCAACAACTTTTTTTTCACAAAACTAGAACAAATAATACTAAATTTTGTATGGAACCACAAAAAAGTCAAATAGCCAAAGCAATCTTGACAAAGAACAGAACTGGAGGTATCCCAATCCCAAATTTCAAGATATAATATAAAACTGTATGGAAATGGCACAAACATAGACACATGGATCAATTAAAAAGTCGAAAATAAAATACCATATAATGCAATAATTCTGCTACTTGGTATTTACTCAAAGGAAATAAAAACACTAATTCCAAAAGATATATGAACTCTTATGTTTATTACAGCATTATTTACAATAGCCAAGAAATAGAAGCAACTATAGTGTCCATTGCTAAAGGAATGAAATATATATATATATGAAATATTGCCATTTGCAAGAATATGAATGTAGCTAGAGAGTATTATGCTAAGCAAAATAAGTTAGAGAAAGATAAATACCATATGATTTCATTCATATGTGGAATTTAGAAACAAAATAAAAGAGCAAGGGGAAAAAAGAGAGGGAGGCAAACCAAAAATAGACTCTCTTAAGTATAAAGAACAAACTAATAGTTATCAGAGGAGAGAGGGGTGGGTGCATGAGTTAAATAGGTGGTGGGGAATAAGGAGTGCACTTGTGATGAGCACTGAATATTGTATGGAAGTGTTGAATTGCTATTGTACACTTGAAACTAATATTATACTGTATGTTAACTAACTAGAATTTAAATAATAACTTGGGGCAACTGGGTGGCTCAGTCAGTTAAGCATCCGACTCTTGGTTTCAGCTCAAGTCATGATCTCAAAGTCGTGAGATCAAGCCCTGTGAAGGGCTCCCCACTCAGGGAGAGTCTGCTTTCCCCATCCTTCTGTCCTTCCCCCCACTTGTGCACTATCTCTCTGTGTCTCACTAAAATAAATATATAAATCTTTAAAAATAAGTAAGTACTTAAAAAATAAAAGCATGTGTAGAAGCAGAAAATTAAAAAAAAAAGAGAGAAACAAAGCAAATGAACAAAGGGAAAAAAAAGACAAACAAAATTGAGACCGTTAAATATAGATAAGAAACTGGTGGTTGCCACATGGGAAGTGGGTTGGATAATAAGTGAAATTGTTGAAGACTATTAATAGTACACTAACTGTGATGAACACTGAACAATGTATAGAATTGCTGAATTACGATATTATACACCTGAATCTGATAAAACATTTATATCAGTTATACTGGCATTTGATAAATAAATATCAATCAATCAAAGCAAAAGCTTCTTCATGAGGGTAGAGTGGGCACTGAGTCAACTGGCAATTGCCTTATCTGGTACCCCTTATAAACCTATTACTTAAATGAACTATTGGGACTTCATCAAGATAAGAAGCTTTTGCACAGCAAAGGATACAGTCAACAAAACTAAAAGACAACCTACAGAATGGGAGAAGATATTTGCAAATGACATATCAGATAAAGGACTAGTTTCCAAAATCTATAAAGAACTTATTAAACTCAACACCAAAGAAACAAACAATCCAATCATGAAATGGGCAAAAGACATGAAGAGAAATCTCACAGAGGAAGACATGGACATGGCCAACATGCACATGAGAAAATGCTCTGCATCACTTGCCATCAGGGAAATACAAATCAAAACCACAATGAGATACCACCTCACACCAGTGAGAATGGGGAAAATTAACAAGGCAGGAAACAACAAATGTTGGAGAGGATGCGGAGAAAAGGGAACCCTCTTACACTGTTGGTGGGAATGTGAACTGGTGCAGCCACTCTGGAAAACTGTGTGGAGGTTCCTCAAAGAGTTAAAAATAGACCTGCCCTACGACCCAGCAATTGCACTGTTGGGGATTTACCCCAAAGATTCAGATGCAATGAAACGTCGGGACACCTGCACCCCGATGTTTCTATCAGCAATGGCCACAATAGCCAAACTGTGGAAGGAGCCTCGGTGTCCATCGAAAGATGAATGGATAAAGAAGATGTGGTTTATGTATACAATGGAATATTACTCAGCAATTAGAAACGACAAATACCCACCATTTGCTTCAACGTGGATGGAACTGGAGGGTATTATGCTGAGTGAAATAAGTCAATCGGAGAAGGACAAACAGTGTATGTTCTCATTCATTTGGGGAATATGAATAATAGTGAAAGGGAATATAAAGGAAGGGAAAAGAAATGTTGGGAAATATCAGGAAGGGAGACAGAACATAAAGACTCCTAACTCTGGGAAACGAACTAGGGGTGGTGGAAGGGGAGGAGGGCGGGTGTTGGAGGGGAATGGGTGACGGGCACTGAGGTGGACACTTGACGGGATGAGCACTGGGTGTTTTTCTGTATGTTGGTAAATTAAACACCAATAAAAGTTAATTTAAAAAAAAAAAAAAAAACCTATTACTCTTCAGAGTTGCTACATATTGGGGGACATAGCAGTGTATCTACATTTATTTTATAATAATTGCATACTTTTTAGTTACAACCATGGCGCAAGTTCCCATGCAAATACAAAATAGATTTTATTTTTGTCTACAGTTATCTGAAGAGGAAGATTTACACATCCTCATATATTACCGATATAAGAGGTAAAAGAAGAAGAGAAAAAGAGGAAGAGGAGGAGGAGGAAGACATTGTCTATTGAGAGTCAGTTATGAGCCAGGCAATACAATTTATATTTCTTTGTATATTAACCCATTTAATATTCACAGTGTATAAGTTAAATGTTATTCTCATTTTTCAGATATGGAAACTAAGGCTCATAAAGATTTTAAAATTGTACAATATTGCATAGCTAATAAATGAAGAGTTGGGCATCAAGCCAAGATCTATCTGGCTCCTTTTTTCTAGTATCTTACAATATCATTTATGTACTTATATTGAACATTTAATTTATAGGATGTCAGAATCTTTATGTTGTCTTCTAAGCAGTTGTAATTTATGCTGCCAAATTCTAAAGAAAATGTTAAATTTCAGAAAACAGTTTTACAACTTCTATAATTTCAGAAATTATTAAACTTCATAAGCTTCTTAATTCACTTACTACACTGATATAATGTGAGGATTACAAATAGACCTGGAAATCACATTTTTAGCTCAGGATATTTTTTTTTTTTTTTTTTTAAAGAAACTCTTGATTTTTTTTTTAATTTTTTTTTTTATTATTTATGATAGTCATACAGAGAGAGAGAGAGAGAGGCAGAGACACAGGCAGAGGGAGAAGCAGGCTCCATGCACCGGGAACCTGACGTGGGACTCGATCCCGGGTCTCCAGGATCGCGCCCTGGGCCAAAGGCAGGCGCCAAACCGCTGCGCCACCCAGGGATCCCGTGCTCAGGATATTTTGAGGTAGGAATAGAAAGACAAAGGATTTGGGGGTTGATTGGCTTATAAGTCATTTGAGAAGTGCCTTAGTTTCCTTTGACTGACCTACTAATTTTAGCAGTTTTAAATCCTTTAATTTTAGAACTTGTTTCAGGAAGAGAGGGATCTTGAAGCTATGTCATTTACTATTCTCTTAAAAAAATCTTATCTATGGATATTTTTAGATTAAAAAAAAAGTCTATCTTCTTCACTACCAGATTTTAGTGAAGATACATGGAAGGAGGAAATGTGTTTTTTTAAATAATATTTCCAGATTGGTAATGAGGTGTTTTGATTTTTTAATTCATATTTTTAGGCTCCTGTACCAAATACTTGATTTGTACTATACTTGAAAAACAGGAACTACAAGAAAAAATAAAAGCACAATGGTCTTTCTCTTAATCTACTAGTGTTGGATGGCTTTATTGCCTATATGGTTTCTTCGAAAATGTAAGTCATCCAGTGTTCTCGTCTCTTTTTTCAGTCCTACTATTACCAAACTCAAACTAGAGTTGTTAAAGAGGTACTGACAGAAGTATAAATACTAAGTTGAAGGGATCACACTCTTTCAATGACTTAAGAATGCTATATTCAAAGCAGTACAGGTAGTACAATCCTTTAAGCCCATGACTGACACCCTGAGATCATATCACTGTTTTGTTTGTTAACTATATTTTTCATATTTCTAAACCACTTACAGGGTCAGGTGGATCTGATTACATGTTTACTTCAGATATTTTAAATACTCAGGGCCTGATATTATAGAATGGAAATATGAGTGGTACTTTTTAGAATGTTGTATGATAAAATTAAAAATGTAATTCATATATGGAACAATTTTGAAATAATCGTAATAGTATCATAATCGTAATTGTATTTCAGTTTTCAAAGCTGGATTAAATTTGAATCTAAAACAGCAAAATATAGATTGGAGTTGAATATTTTGGGGAGATTTTTCCCTATTCATAGTACTTTCAGTAAGAAGGGTGTTCAAAACAATACATGCAATAAAAGTCTCAGAAAGCAAAAAGCCAGCAATACAGACATATAAGGATTATAGGGTAGTTCTATTTTTACTTTCTAGGGAAGCTGCATACTGTTTTCCACAATGGATGCACCAGTTTGCATTTCCACCAATCATGCAAGGGTATTTACATTTCTCTACATCCTTGCCAATACCTGTAGTTTCTTGTGTTTTTGATTTTAGCTATTCTGACAGGTGTGAGATATCTCATTGAAGTTTTGATCTGCATTTCCCTGATGAGTGATATTGAGCATCTTTTCATGTGTCTGTTGGTCATCTGTATGCCTTCTTTGGAGAAATATCTGTTCATGTCTTCCTCTCATGTTTTAATTGGATTATTTTTTTTCTATGGTGAGCTGTATAAGGTTTTGTTGCTGTTGTTTTGTTTTTAGAGAAACAGGGAGCATGAAAAGGCAGAGGAAGATAGAATTTTCAGCAAGCTCTACACTCAGCATGGAGTCTGACACAGTACTCTATCTCAGAACCCTGAGATCATGACCTGTATAGATATCAAGAGTTGCACAGTTAACCAACTGAAGCACCCAGACACTTCAGAGTTGTTTAAGTTCTTTATATATTTTGGATACTAACTTTTTATAAATAATGTCATTTTCAAATGTCTTCTTTGATTCAGTAGGTTGCTTTGCAATTTTGTAGACTATTCCCTTTGCTGTGCAGAAACTTTTTACTTGAAGTAGTCCATATACTCTGTTTTTGCTTTTGTTTCACTTGCCTCAGGATATGTATGGTATGTTACCAAAAGTGGTGAGAATAGGCATCCTTGTCTTGTCCTGACTGTAGGGGGAAAGCTCTGTTTTTCACCATTGTTTATGTTTACTGTGGGTTTTTAATTAATGGTCTTTATTATGGTAACATAGGTTCCCTCTAAACCTACTTCCTTGAGAGCTCTTATCATAAATGAATGTTGTAATTTGTCAAATGCTATTTATGTATCTACTGAGATAATCATGCAGTTTCTATTCTTTCTTTTTTTGATGTATCACGTTGATTGAATTGTCGATATTCAACCGAATATCGAATTGTGATATGCAACCACACTTGCATACCAGGAATAAATCCCACTTGATTGTGATGAATTTTTTTAGTCATATTGTTGGATTTAGTTTGCTAGTGTTTTCTCGAGGATTTTTGTAGCTATGTTCATCAGAGATATTGGCCTGTAGTTCCCTTCTTTGGTGGTGTCTTTATTTGGTTTTGATATCAAGGTAATACCTCATAGAATGAGTTTGGAAGTTTTTCTACTTCTTCCTTTTTTGGGGAATATTTTGAGGAGAACAAATACAAACTTTTCCATAAATGTGTGATAGAATTCACCTGTGTAGCTGTCTGGTCCTAAACATCTTTTGGAGGTGTTTTTTTTTTTTATTATTAAAAATACAATCTCCTTGTTCTTCATCGGCCTGTCCAAATTTTCTATTGCTTTCTGCTTCAATTTTGTCAGGTTAAACATTTCCAGGAATTTATCCATTTTATTTATTTTGTTAATATTTTATTCATTTATTCCTGAGAAACACAGAGAGAAGCAGAGGCAGAGGGGAGAAGCAGTCTCCCTGCAGGGAGCCTGATGTGGGACCTGAACTCCAGGATCATGCCCCGAGCCTAAAGCAGATGCACAACCCCTGAGCTACCCAGGTGTCCCAAATTTATCCATTTTATCTAAGTTGTCTAATTTGTTGGCATATAGGTTTTCATAATATTCTTTTTCAATTGTTTGTATTTCTGTGGTATTGGTTGTTATTTCTCCTCTTTCACTGGTGATTTTCTTTGAGTCCTTCCTCTGTCTCACTTTTATGAGCCTGGCTATATGTTTATCAATTTTGTTCATCTTTCCAATGAACTGACTCCTGTTTCCTTTGCTTTGTTCTATTGTATTTTTAGTTTCTATATATTTTATTTCTGCTCTAATTTTTATTATTTCCTTCCTTCAGCTGTTTTGGGGTTTGTTCACTGTTCTTTTTCCAGCTCCTTTAGGTGTAAATTTAGGATGTTTTATTTGAGATTTATCTTGCTTCTTGAGGTGTGTCTTTATTGCTGTATATTTCCCTCTTATAACCGCTTTTGTTACACCCCAGAGGTTTTGTACTGTTGTGGTTTTTTTCTTTTTTTTTTTTTGGTTTTCATGTACTTTTTAATTTCCTCTTTGATTTCTTTGCTGGCTTATTCATTGTAGTATATTATTTAACTTCCATGTATTTGTGGCCCTTCCAGATTTTTTCTTCTGATTGGTTTGTAAATTCATATTGTTGTGGTTAGAAAAGATGAATGGTATAATATCAAATTTTTAAAATTGTTGAGGTCTGCTTTGTAGCCTAATATATGATCCATTCTGTAGCATGTTCTTTGTGATAAGAATGGGTATTCTGTTTTGAGGTGGAATGTTTTCAATATATCTGTTAAATCCATCTGGTCCAGTACGCCATTCAAAGTCACTGTTTCCTTGTTTATGTTTGAATAATCTGTCCATTGATGTATGGTATTAAAGTCCACTATTATTTTATTACTATCAATTAGTTCCTTTATGCTTGTTATTAACTGTTTTATGTATTTGAGTGCTCTCATATTGAGTACATATGTATTAACAATTATTGTAATATCTTATTATATAGATTGTCCCTTGTATTATCATATAGTGTCCTTCTTTGTCTCTTGTCACAGTCCTTGTTTTAGAGACTATTTTGTATGATGTAAGTATTGCTACTCTGGCTTTCTTTTGGCATCCATTTGCATGTTAAATGATTCTCCATCTCCTCACTTTCAATCTTCATGTGTTATTAGGTATGAAATGAGTCTCTCATAACCACCATATGGATGAGTCTTGTTTTTATCTACTCTGTTATCCTTTGCCTATGATTGGAGCTTTTAGTCCAGTTAGATTCATAGTAATTATTGATAGATATGTGTTTATTGTCATTTTGTTACTTTTTGTTGGTGTTTTGTAGTTTTTCTCTGATACTTTCTTTAGTCTCTTTCATAGTTTGTTGATTTGTTTAGTGATATGCTTGGATTTCTTACCCTTTATGTCTTGCATATCTGTTACTCTTGTTCATTCTGTTTATATATGTAATATCTCCTACATATAGCAGTCTGATGGTTGCTTAATTTTGAAACACTCTTTACTTCTCTCCCCTCTGAATTTCAGATATTTGGTATCATATTTCACATCCTTTTATTTTGTGCTTCTCTTGACTGATTTATATAGGTATACTTAATTTTTTTGTGTGTTTTTGTGCTTCCTATTCTTACTTTTACTTATTTTTTCCCCTCAAAGAATTACCCTTAACTTTTCTTGTAATGCTAGTTTAATGGTCATGAATTCTTTTAACTTTTGTTTGTTTCAGAAAATATTTTTTCCTTCTATTCTGAATCACAGCCTTGTTGGATACAGTATTATTTTCTGCAGATTTTTCTCTTCCAGCGCTTTGAACAATTATGCCTCTCCCTTCTGGACTGCAAAGTTTTGCTGAAAAATCACCTGATAACCTTATATGGTTTGCCTGTGTTCTTTTCTCTTTCAACATTTAAAATTCTTTATCACTATTTTTTTGTCATTTTAATTACCATCCATCTTGGTATGGAGTTCATTGGGTTGCATTTGTTGGGAGATTACTGTGCTTTCAATCTGTATTATTTCCTTCCCCAGATGGAGGAAATTTACAGCTATTATTTCTTCAAATACATTTTCTGCCCTTTGTTCTTTTTCTTCTCCTTCTGGGATCTCTATAATGCAAATGCTATTATACTTGATGGAGTCACTGAATTCTCCAAGTCTATTTCTTATTACACAGTATTGTTTGTCTCTAATCTGTTCGGCTTTATTGCTTTCCATTATGCTATCCTCCAGGTCACTGGTACATTCCTCTGCTTCCTATATAGCATATTATTTATTTCATCTATTGTATTTTTATTTTCATTTTTTTTTAAATTCTTCATCTCTGATATGCTATTTTTAATTTTTTTCTAGAGTCTCACTGATGTCCTTCACATTGTTCAGAAACCATTTTCTTTATGATCATTTCTTCAAATTCTGTGTCAGGCATATTACCTATTTCCCTTTCACTTAGATCTCCTGTGCTTTTATCTTGTTCTTTAGTTTGGATCTGTTTCTCTGTCTCTTCATTTTGTGTACCTCTCTGCATCTTATTCTGTATGTTGGAAAAGTCAGCTACATCTACTGCTTTTGATAGCGGTGTCTTTATGAAGTGTGCGGGGGGGGTCTTACAGTGCTCTTCAGTGCAATGTTCCCCATTTACCAGAACTTGGCACTTCAGGAGAGTTTCCTATGTGTGTTGCTTGCATCCTGCTATTTTCTCTTGGTTGCTTTTCCTTTTAGTTCAGATATCTGAAATAACTGTACACCTTTTGTGTGCTTTGCTTGCTCTCTGTGCTGTTAATGTAATCCAGTAGGGAAGTTCTGTGGGGGTATGACTGCAGAGGGTTTGGGTGTGGGATATTATTGTTAGCAAAATTTACACTGAGCTGCTAGTCCTAGACTGGATCTCCTATAGCCCAGTGGCTGCTGGGAGTACAGCGTATAGAGGAGATGGTGGTGGTGGCCAGGGATGTAAGATTTCTCTTCACATGGTGAACTGGTGGCTGGGCACAGTGCATACTGTCATTATGTGCAGAAGCTGAGCATGACATCTGTGTGCTGAGTGGCTGGGCAGGACTCATGCAGAATTAGCAAAATTTGCACTGAACCATTAATCCTAGCCAGATCCCTGGAAGTGTGGTGGCTGCTGGTGGTGTGGAACAGAGGCAGCAGCTGGGTGGGGTGTGCAGGGCCTTAACAAAATTTTTACTGACCTATGGTCCCTGACATTAGACATGTAGTGGATGTGTCCCCAGTAGAACTTGTGGGTGGGGTCCACTGCTAGCAGTTAGGTAGCAATTGTCTCTGCAACACTGCCTCCTATAGGTAGCACTGTGTTTCTGCTGGGAAGCAGGAGGAAAATGGCGTCAGTCAGCTCCTTTTTCCCTGAGGTGTATCCTAACATCCTCTGAAATCCATATAGACACATCTTCCTCTTTTTGTAGGCTGTGATTTCTATGTTGCCTCTCCTCACGCTGTTGTCTCCTTAAGGGCAAGGTCTATCACCTGCTCTCTCCATTCACCTAATACTGAGTCAGCTGTCTTTTAAATATCCAGGCTCCAAGTCCCACTGCTTATACAAAAACAGAATTCAGCCCCTTTAGTTTTTAAGGGTAGAGTTTAAGGGGATTTCTTTTCCCATTGTGGGATCCCTAGTGCTTCCCCTTTTCTGTGCCAACAGCTCCCTCACTCCAGTAGGCAGCTTCCAATCCCAATTTCTGCCTTTCCTAATCTCTCTGATGTGGATTCATATCTACATTTATCTGTGGAGTTTGTTCTGTCAGTCTTTAGATCATTCTCCAGTTTATTTTATTTTTTATTTATTTTTTAAGATTTTATTTATTTATTCATGAGAGACACACGGAGAGAGAAAGGCAGACACACAGGCAGAGGGAGAAGCAGGCTCCATGCAGGGGGCCCAATATAGGACTCGATCCTGGGACTTCATCCTGAGACTCAATCCTGGGACTCCAGGATCACATCCTGGGGGGAAAGCAGGCACTAAACCGCTGAGCCATCCATGGATTCCCCCACTCTCCAGTTTAGTTACTCAGATGTGAGTGATATCTAGTTGTAAATGTGTGACAACGTGAGTTTAGGATCCTCCTACTTTGCCATTTTCCCAAGCCTCCCTTGTCCCTAAGATATTGATCAATGCTCCCATTCTCTACATCATGTATGATAAAACTCATGATTCTTTCCTATATGCTAATCTATAACCTTTTGAGATTTTACAAGATGTAAGAAAAAGCATATAACCTTGTAAAAACTGTTCATTTTCCAGACGACTTTCTTCCTTCCCTTTGAATACCATGTTTCCTGGGAAGCTGTCTCAACTTAAGCTTAATTACAACTCTTACTTTTAGATTATAAGAGGTTTGTTTACTTTGTGTCAGCATTTCTTGGCATAGTCAGCAGGATATCAGAAAAAAGAGGCCCTTTGTGCCCCCTCTGACTTTACAGCCCTTCACAGATGTTATCAGTGTGTTCTGATACCTGGACCTCCTAAATTTGAGTTGAAGGTCCTGACTTTTATTTGGTCTTTTGAGGATTTCAGGTAATATTTTCTAGTTGGGAATAACCTAGAGGGGTTTGAGTTGATGGGTTGGTTGTTTTAATTTGGCATTATACTAACAGATGTTATTAACATAAGGCTTGGAAAAGTTTTCTGGCTAGAAACCTTAGAGATTGAATCATTTGGCTCCAAAGAGAAGGGGCACTTGCTCCTGGCTGAATGACACTTTCAGGTGAATGAAAGCCTTGCATAAGTGTCCGAGGATATTTCTGAAGACATGTCGCAGTTCCATGGAAAGTTTTTATCTCATAAGATAACTAAAATTGGTTCATTGAGGAACACAGACATAAGGATTGATCCTCAGTGCTCCAAGACCCATCGATATTCTTAGATCTCACTGGCATAAGCCACAACACATAAAAGAGTGTACCATGGCTGTTTGGAAATGACACTCAGAAACAGCACCTTCTCTGGGCTCCTGAGTGGTTCAGTCCATTAAGCATCTGCCTTTGGCTCAGGTAGTGACCCCAGGGTCCTGGGATTGAACCCTGCATTAGATTCCCATCTCCATGGAAAACCTGCTTCCCTCTGCCTCTGCCTCCTCTCTCTCTCTCTCTCTCTCTCTCTCTCTCTCTCTCTCTTCCTCTTTCTCTCTGTCTTTCATGAATAAATAAAATATTTTAAAAAACACAGCACCTTCTCAATCCACTACACTTACCATTCTTATATTTTATTCAAGCCTTATTCTGAAACTAACACTAAAATAAATAGGAAATTGCGCTAAAGCCCTGCAGATCCTAGAAAACCAACATTCACTGACAGGAATTATGGCAGGCTCTATATACAACACATATGGAGCCTCTACTTGAAAGTCCTTACTTAAATGCGAAAATTGAATGATAACCTGAGTCCCAGATGGCCCAAATAGGCTTATTTTGACATGTCTAAGTTAGTTTTCCTGAATGCACAATTAGAGAAAGCCAGCTATAAGATTAAGCAACTAGAAGCTAGGAAGCTATTTGGCCGTCAGCAAAGTCCCTGAATTTGGGAGGAACCAATGCTCTTGGAGGCACTTGACTTCATTTGGTTTATTTGTTGCTGCAGCTTTTGGCATTTTTAGACAAAACTGGTCATATTAGATTGGAAAATGGCTAATTAATGTATCCATAAATTATCATGCTATCTTCCAATTAGATTTGCTTTAATGAAAGAGAGATATTTGGAAATTTAACCCTTAATGTCTTCCCCAAAACATTCTCCATTAACATTCTCCGCAAATGTTAATGAAATAAATGCTAGATTTGTTTGTTTCTTGTTCATATATATGAGTCCATGTGTTTTATAAATGTGAGATTTTTTTTCTACCTCTGGATGGTACTGCTAAAATTAATTTGTAAAGGAGTTCTATTTAATTGGTTTAAGGCAAGCACTTATAGAATTTGGCATTCTATAACTCAGAAAAATAGAGACTAATCCAAATGTTTCTTTTTTTAATTCACATGATACAGAAAAACATACAATTATTAAAATAAGCTAATGGGGTGCCTAAGTGGCTCAATTGGTTGATCATCCATCTCTTGGTTTTGGCATAGGTCATGATCCCAGGGTCATGCAATAGAGCTGTGTTGGTCTCTGCACTGAGTAGGGAGTCTTCTTGACATTTTTTTCTCTCCCTCTCCCTCTGTCCCTCACCTTGCTCATGCTCTCTCTCTCTCTCTAAAAGAAATAAATAAATCTTCAAAAAGTAACAAATAAATAAATAATGAAAAAACAAAACAAATTCAAATTTGTTGGTTTAATTAAAATAGACATGTCTTGGGCAGTCCCAGTGGCCCAGCGGTTTTGTGCCGCCTTAGACCCCGGCCTGATCCTGGAGACCCAGGATCGAGTCCATGTGGGGCTCCATTCTTGGAGCCTGCTTCTCCTTCTGCCTGTGTCTCTGCCTGACTCTCTCTGTGCCTCTCATAAATAAATAAATAAATAAATAAATAAATAAATAAATAAACATGTCTTTAGATTTATCATCATTAAATACAAATCTATTATTTTACCAAGGTCAAATAAGCTTATGTTATTTATCACTTGCAAATTTTCAGATAAAAATTACTTTTAAGGATGCTTGATTTTGTCAGTCTCATAACGTTTTCATGGGTAATTGTTAAAAGCAAATAGGTTAAATAAATTAAAAGGTTTATAGTTTTCAAAAATTTGGTCACCAAATTTTGAAATTTTGCTAAGTTAAATGATAAATTCCTTAAATTAATTGGATATCTAAGTCTTTTCCAAATAAGATGGAATACTAAAGCATTGATGACTGTATGTAATTTTGTCTGTTTTGGGCTTCTTATTCCAGAGAAATTGAGGGTTTGTTGATAAACTTGCTTTGTAGTTTTGTGAAAGTTGTACTATGGAGGGAAAAAAACATGTTTTCTAGAAATTAAGAATTGTATTCATGTGTTCATGAATTTCCAATCTAAAAAATTCTGGTTTAACAGTGCACAATTGGTTACTACTTAGTTTTTACTAGAAATTAAGGATTCTAAGTACTAAGAATTCTGATAAATGTAATGGAGAATAATATAAAATGACAAGGGAAACAACTTTTTATGCAAGAAAGCAAAATATATCTTTGATACAAAATAAATGAGGAATTCTCATTTATTCCTCATATTATTCCTCATATTCCTCATTTATTCATGAGAATACATTTTTGTTGAGGGAAAATAATAATTTTGTCCTAAAGTGAGACTGGTTATTTAAAGAGAGAAGGCTAAAAAATAAAAATAAAAAAAAAATTAAAAAAAATAAAGAGAGAAGGCTTAGGACAAAACCTGAATGAAAAAGAAAGATGTAGAACGTTTGTAAAGGGAACTATGGAAAATAATTTTATGTGTGGTCAGGACTAATTTGGAATGAATTAATTTTAAAAGTAAACTAGTATAAGATTGAAATTTGGCCTTTCAGTTAAAGAGGCAAATTTTATTGGATTGTTGGCCTGTTCTTAATAAGAAATTATAAACAAAGTTTATTTCTTTTCTTTATCTGCCCAGAAAACCAAAGTTTTATTATTTTGTCTTTATCAGGACTTTGATTACTTAAGAAAGTTAAAATTTCTCAGTATTAAATGAGCTAGTTTTTTACTAACTACTATATAACTTTGTATAGAGTCACTAGTTAGCTTGGTTAAATAGATAATTAAATATTAAGTTTTATGGTGATCTGTGATCCTATTTAGATATGTGCTTTAAAATCTTCTGATATTTGCTTTAACAAAACTTACCCTAAATTCAAATTCTACATTAAGTCTTTTTTGACTAATTAGGCTTATTTGGAATGTTAATTACATGGTAAGCATTATCAAAAAGTGATAATGAAGCTTTTTATGTTAAATTTTATGGGTAAATGCTATAATTGTTTTAGAAATTATATGGGAGGGCAGCCCGGGTGGCTCAGTCGTTTAGCGCTGCCTGCAGCCCAGGGTGTGATGCTGGAGACCTGGGATCCAGTCCCACGTCGGGCTCCCTGCATGGAGCCTGCTTCTCCCTGTGCCTGTGTCTCTGCCTCTCTCTCTCTCTCTCTCTCTCTCATTCTTAATATGTCCTGGTATAAGGTTGTGACTCGACATTCTAATTATTGAAACACTGTGTGTAACAGAAATAACTGGATTTTCTTATCAACTGCATTACAATGAACTCACATCAGATCTTTAACCATGTCCATTTTTGAGTCTTTTTCTTCATTTATAGTTATTGTTCTGATGCTCTCGCAAAGTATGCTTCAGCCTTAAGGGGATTCATGAAAAGGACTTTTTGCAAATACAGGTTTCTGATACCCTTAAGACTATAAAACTAAATTGGGTACAAATTTCCAGAACCAAAGGGAAAGCTGCATTCCAATGGAACAAGAATTAGTAATCTGAGACTGAATAAATTTAAAAAGATGATTATAGTTTAAACAACTTTTATTTGAAATATTGCTGGTCTTCTAATGTCTACTCTTCCAGATTTAAGGAAACTTTATCTTAAGATAACTATTACAGAAATATGGTAAAATATTCCTTTGTGAACAAATTGAAACATTTATCTTTTCTGCCTACCTGAACTCTCCAGAATTCAGGACTCTCATTGGGTATTCTTTTTTTCATAATAATTATAATTATTTGCATATGTTCGATAAGAGTCTGTCATTCTTCTAACAGGACACCATTTGAAACAGTTATATTACCAAGACTTTGATTGAAATGTCATATCAGAGAGACACCCATATATTCAGATACAACCATACAACGTTAAGGAACTAAGGTTGACTTTGTGCAGCCAGTAAAGGCTCTTGATAATGTTGGCCTGATATCTTGCTTATGGAGTTCCTAGCAGCCTTACAAGATGAGTAAAGAATGTCACCTTCTGACAGGTGCAGGAACCTACGAAGATTTTGGGGAAACTTGAGAAACAGGATTCTTCCAAATCTACAGGCATTGAAGATAAATATGATGGCAAATATTTGGCTTGGCTTCTGTCCTTGAATGATTATTAAAGATTCAATCTGAAATTCCTTATATAAAGTTCCAGTAAAGCAAATGTAAAAGATCTTGTATATGCAAGCATACAGAGAAATGGGAACCCTCTTACAATGTTCATGAGAATGCAAACAGGTGCAACCACTGGAATACAAAATAGAGATTCCCAAAAAAAGTTAAAAATAGAAGTACCCTACAATCCAGCGATTGCACTACTAGGTATTTGCTCAAAAGATAAAAAAGTACTGATTCAAAGGGACACATGTACTCTCATGTCTAAAATAGCATTATCAATAATTGCCAAATTATGGAAAGACACCAAATGTCCTTTGACTTATGAATGGATAAAGAAGTTGACTTAGGAATAGATAAAGAAGATAAATATATATATTATACTATATTGTATAATAGTATGTTATATATTATAAATATATAAATATACATAATTTTATATATAAATTATATATGTAACATATATAGTTTTATATTATATATAATATATTCTAAAAAAGAATGAATCTTGCCATTTGCAATGACGTGGCTGGAGCTATAGTGTATTAATCTAAGCAAAATAAGTCAGAGAAAGACAAATACCATATGATTCCACTCATATATGGAATTTAAGAAACAAAATAGATGAACGTAGGGGAAAAATGCGAGTGGCAAACCATAAAACAGACTTTTAACTATAGAGAACAAACTAAGTGTTGCTGAGAGGAGGTGGGGGGGGCTAAATGGGTGATAGGCATTAAGGAGGGCACTAGTGATGAGCACTTGTTGTGATTGAATCACTGAATTCTACTACTGAAACTAATATTACACTATATGTTAACTAACTAGAATTTAATAAAAACCTGAGACAAAAAATAAAATAAAAATAAAACAAGACGGTAAACTACTTTTGTGCTTTCACTGCCCCTTTTATTACATACTGAAAAATATTATGATTACCCATTGATATAACTAATATAATTCCCAATACTACCCTAGTACTTTATTATGAGTATAACCTATATAATAACTTTATGACATTTTGGACATATTCTAATGGTCCTTTAGCTCTGGTGCATATATATTACAAAGGACATCTATTAGGAAAAACCTTTCAAGAAGTGCTACCTAATTCATATTTAATGTGCAGTATATATAACACTCAACAGATCAGCCATTGTGTCTCTACAAACTTAGATGATAATTCATTAAGAAAGTTTCCCAGGTACAACTGGAGAAATCATTGGCAGTTTGTCCAACATGCCAAAATATCCTATGTATTCACAAAAAAAAATGTTTTTGTGGATGGAAGTAAGGAAAAATTTTAAAATGGGTATCAAAGATGCTCCTTTAGGAGTGGTTTGGTGGATTCAGTAACCTCCTATATCTAACTTTGCCATACAACCGGGAAGATTCTGTGGCAATTATGGGTCAATGGCCTTCTTTATTACCTGCAGAAACCCAAAATGTACATCTCTCCTTATCTGTGGAAAATCAATAAAGACTTCTGTAACTTGGGATCCCTGGGTGGCACAGCGGTTTGGCGCCTGCCTTTGGCCCAGGGCGTGATCCTGGAGACCCAGGATCGAATCCCATGTCAGGCTCCCGGTGCATGGAGCCTGCTTCTCCCTCTGCCTGTGTCTCTGCCTCTCTCTCTCTCTCTCTCTCTCTCTCTCTCTCTCTCTCTGTGTGACTATCATAAATAAATTAATTAATTAAAAAAAAAGACTTCTGTAACTTACATAAATGTTCAGTTGCTGCCTTGGTCCCCAAATGTATGGCCAATCAGACTTAGGACATTTCTCAACGTCAAAATAGGAATAAGAACAATTGTAAATACCACTAGACTTCTTCCTTTTGGGGAAGATGGACCTTATTAGCCAATTATTCTCACTAGATTCCGATATTTACTGACATATGCAAATTCAGGCAAAATATATGGCTATGCCTTGAACAACAATGGAACCCGAACCCACTCCAAAGTGGCCTATAATGGCTACACCTAACAAACTAACACATGGTATATGGAAAAAGGAAGATTTTGGAGGGGAATTTATACAAAACATCTCTGTAAAACTCCTTGATTTATTTTGTAACCAGAGTACTTTCCATCATAATACTACTGCTTTATGGCATAATACTGGCTTTCCAACTCAAACAGAATTGCCTAGTACTAACAAAAATTATACTAATATTGATGTCGATGACCAAATTTTTACAGAGATAGAATTAGAACCTCCACATGATGTAATATATATGGAAGCTAATGAGAGGAATTATTAGATATAATAACAGAAAAACTAATTGCCATATTATACCAATCAGCTCAGACATATCACAAAACACAACTAACTAAAGGAGATAAACAGATATTCAAATTCAAGAGTACAAAATACTGCTAATGAATTTTTGAATATTTTCTCACCTTTCTAATTCTGTGCCAACTTCCCATTGATTACTTTAAAAGTTATTGATTGGATTTTTATTACTATTTCTGATTTTTATGCTATAAATGTTACAAAAATGCAAAGGCAAAAAAGTACACCACTTACCACAAAGCACACGTGCTATGTTTTCATGACAATTTGGTCTCACTGTAAAAATATATATTATTCTCTATCAAAGGCCACACTGCTAATCCCCTGATGTAGACTCCTAAGTGACCTAAATTGGGCCTAGCATTGAAGGATATGATGGACCCAGGGCAGAAAAGCAATCACCCTGGCATCAAGGGACAAGAAGTGATCATCAATGCTTTCTATCAAAAGATTATTGTTCAAAAAAGGGGAAATTATGAGACAAAAACTCTCTGAAGGCCCGATATACAGTGGAAGCCATATTAGATTTATTTCTAAGTCAACATGACTGTATATAAACTCTGTTCAAACCAAAACGCCTGATTTGTAGTCCACCATGAATGCATTGTACATTTGCTTTGTGAATGAGTAGCCTAAAGAAAAAAACATTTTGTCCTTGAGATATCAATCAATGCTCCTACTCCCTGCATTCCTTTATGATAAAACTCATTCCTGCCCATATGCTAATATATAACCTTTTGAGCTTTGATAAGATGTACAAAAGCATATAATCCTGTGAAAACTTGTTTTTCTATGAAACACTTTCTTCCCTGTGAAGAGCCTGTTTCCTGGGTAGCTGTCTTAACTTGTGCTCAAATAAATCTCTCTCTCTCTCTCTCTCTCTTTTTTACTTTTAGAGATTCTAAATGGTTTGCTCATTTTGCATGGGCAACAGTTTTAAACTATATTAGAAACATTAATTTACAAACAAAATATATAACCCTAGCATGCACAGAGAAGAACAGTTTGATGTACTCATTACAAATAAGTATTGCATAGATATTCAATTAGTATTCCTACTAGGTCATATGCATTTGAAATAATTTTTATTTCTTTTAAAAACAGTATAAATATCAGAATCCCATTACTATAATATTCTATCTCCTAAGACTAGTAAGTAAAAAGAAATCAAATTTGAATGAACAGATTTTTCTACACAAGGAAAGCATTATAAAGTTAATGCTCTTTTCCATGGAATGATTCTTCTGCACCAAATACCAAATGATGGGAATAAGTCATTTTCTTAATACTTGTGGAAAATTATATGTAAAATACCAATTCATTCAGTTCAGCATATACTTACTGAAAGCCTGCTTATTGTACAAGGCACTATGCTGATTATAATGCACCATAAAACATGTGAACAGCCCACCAATTTCTATAGAAGGTCTATGGTCAGATTTTCAAGAAAGTTCACAGACTAGTGTTGTCCTGTATTTATTTCTACATATACTAAAACAAATATGGACCAAAGGGGAATACTGTTGCCTTGAACTAACCACTACTTACCCCCTTTTCATATGTATTCTATATGCCTAAAAATTATCAAAATTAATTTTACTTACTGAATTTAAGTTAAACTAACTTTTTCAATATTGAGAAGAAATTCAAGGGGAATAAGGTTAGACAAAAGTTAGGCCTGGAATTGTCATGGTACCTTTGAAGAGGATTTATACCAGAAAGGTCTGTTAACACTTGTGCCACCTAGAAATATAAGCAGATACTTAGACAAATTAATTGTCTAATTATTAGACAAATTAATTGTCTATTATTTTTCTTCACAGGCAGGTAAGGGGCAGGTATGAAAATTTCAATTCCTTATGTTAAGGCAATCTTATGTTCTGAAATGAATTCTAGATATAGTTCAATATGAATAATAATCATAGTTAACATAGAATAATCACTTCCTAAATTACAGCTACTTATCAAAGTAGTCTTTATAAAGTAACTCATTTAATCCTCTCAACAAAGCTATTCTTATACTAATTTCAATGATAAGGAAGCAAGCTGTGTGAAGTGGGTAAGTGAACTGCTGGTCATAAAAAGGCTAAAAGTGGGAAATGCATGCTTATATATTCAGGGGTATTATGCTCAGGTACCTCATATTCACTATAGGATAATGAATGAGGCTATTTAAGACTTCAGACAAGGATATAATTTAGACTTTATCCTTCAACTAAGGGGATTTTTCAATAAATGACATAGTCTGAACTGTTGGGGTAAACTGTTTTAAATCCCCTATACAGATCATGAGGACTGTACACACATATTGTTCATAGCTACAGGGTCAGAATGTATAAGTAAAAATTTCCAAGTGACTCGCTCATCATTAAGCCCTTAAGAAAAAGGCTTGAAACTCTTTCACTGTGTGAAGGGAAGTTAAAAAAAATAGCATCAAGTACTATCTAAGAAGGAGCCCAAAGAGACAAAAAGAATAAGGAAAATCAGTAATGGCATTTTATTGGTTCTCTAGAACAGAGATAGACCTAAAACCATGGCAGTAAAGCGTTAATTCTTTTCTATTCTTTTTACCTTTTATCTCTATGACTTACTCTTTCTGTAACTCAGAACCTGTATCTGCATCTCTACTCCACCCATTTTGCCTATTTCCTAACCTTCCTTCCCTCTAGAAAAAAACAGATTATCCTCTGTATTTACAGGTCTGTTTCTGCTTTTTGTTTGTTTATTAATTTGTTTTGCTTTTTAGGTTTCACATACAAATTAAATCATATAGCATACATTTTTATCTGTCTGGCTTGTTTCATTTATTTCATTTAGAGGGTATAATGTTCTCTAAGGCCATCCATGTTGTTGCAAATGGCAAGATCTCATCCTTTTTGCTGGCTGGATAATATTCTTCTGTGTGTGTATGTGTGTGTGTGTGTGTGTTTCACTTCTTCATCCATTTTTATATATCAATAAACACTTGAGCTGCTTTCATATCTTAGCTTTTGTAAACACTATAATAAATATATGGGTGCAATTATCTTTTTAAATATCTGTTCATATTTTCTTCACGTAAATAGCCAGTAGTGGAATTACTGGATAAAATGGTATTCCTATTTTTATTATTTTAAGGAACAACCATATTATTTTCTATAGTGGCAGTACCAAATTACATGACCAGTAACAGGGTACAAGTGTTCTGTTTTCTTCACATTCTCACCAACACTTGTTGTTTCTTGTCTTTTTAATTCTAGTCACTCTGACAAATTTAAGATTATATCTCTTTGTGGTTTTGGTTTCCATTCCCCTAATGGTTAGTGATGTTGAACATCTTTTCAGTTATCTCTTGGCCATCTGTATGTCTTCCTTGGAACAATGTCTATTTAGGCCATCTGGCTTTTTTTTTTTAATTGGATTGTTTTTTGTTTTGTTGTTGACTTGTATAAATTATTTATTTTGGATAGTAACCCCTTACCAGACTTACTGTTTGCAACTATCTTCTCCCATTTAGTAGGTCATCTTTGTGTTTTGTTGATGTAAAAGTTTATTGTTATTTTATTGTAGTCTCAATATTTTTGCTTTTCTTCCTTTGCTTTAGGAGACCTCTCTAGAAAAATGGGTCAATCGGAGAAGGACAAACAGTGTATGTTCTCATTCATTTGGGGAATATGAATAATAGTGAAAGGGAATATAAAGGAAGGGAAAAGAAATGTTGGGAAATATCAGGAAGGGAGACAGAACATAAAGACTCCTAACTCGGGGAAACGAACTAGGGGTGGTGGAAGGGGAGGAGGGCGGGTGTTGGAGGGGAATGGGTGACGGGCACTGAGGTGGACACTTAATGGGATGAGCACTGGGTGTTTTTCTGTATGTTGGTAAATTGAACACCAATAAAAATTAATTAAAAAAAAAAAAAAGAAAAATGGGACAAAGAATGTCAAGTAATTACTACCTGTTTTCTTTTAGAAGTCTTAAGGTTCAGGCCTCATACTTAGGTCTGTAATCCATTTTTTTTTTTTTATTAACTTTTATTGGTGTTTAATTTACCAACATACAGAAAAACACCCAGTGCTCATCCCGTCAAGTGTCCACCTCAGTGCCCGTCACCCATTCCCTTCCAACACCCGCCCTCCTCCCCTTCCACCACCCCTAGTTCGTTTCCCCGAGTTAGGAGTCTTTATGTTCTGTCTCCCTTCCTGATATTTGTAATCCATTTTGAGTTTATATTTGTATATGGTGTAAGACCGTGGTCCATTTTCATTTTTCGCGTGTAGCTATCCAGTTTTTCCAGAACCAGTTTTTGAAGAGACTATTTTTCCCTGGTATATATTCTTGCCTCCTCTCGTATAGACTAGTTGATCATATAAGTATGGGTTTACTTCTGGACTCTCCATTCTGTTCTATTGATCTATGTGTCTGTTTTTGTGCTAGTACTGTTTTGATCATTACAGCTTCATAATATATCTTGAAATCTGTATTATGATACATCCAGTTCTTTTTGTTTTTTAATTGCTTTGGCTATTTGGGATCTTCCCTGGTTCCATTTAAATTTTAGCAGTGCTCTAGTTATTTCAAAAATGCTGTTGATATTTTGATAAGGATTACACTGAATTTGGGTAATCAGACATTTTATCATTATTAATTCTTCTAAGCCATGAGCATGGAATATCTTTGCATTGTTTCTGTTGTTTTCAATTGTGTCATCTATATTTTATAGTTTTTAGAGTACTGGTCTTTAACCTCTTTGGTTAATTCTTAAGTATTTTACTCTTTTGGTGCAATTTTAAATGGAGTTTTTTTTCTTAATTTCTCTTTCTGCTACTTCAATATTAGTATGCATATGCAACTGATTCTGGCTATGAATTTTGTTTCCTCCAACATTACTTAATTCATTTATCATTTCCGTTACTTTTTGGCAGAGTCTTTAGAGTTTTCTATGTAGAGTATCATGTCACCTTCAAATAGTTACAGATTAACTTCTTCCATGCCAATTTGGATACCTTTCATTTATTTTTCTTTCTGATTGCTGTGGCCAGGACTTCTAGTACTATGTTGAATAAAATTGGTGAGACATCCTTGCCTTGTCCCTTATCTTAAAGAATAAGGTCTCAGTTTTTCACCATTGAGTATGATGTTAGCTGTGGTTATTATATATATGCCTATATTATATTGAGGTATGTTCCCTCTCAACCCACTTTGTTGTGAGTTTCTGTCATGAACAGTCATTGAATTTTGTCAAATGGTATTTATACATCTATTGAGATGATCATATGATTCTTATCCTTCATTTTTTTTTGATAAGGTGTATCACGTTGATCAATTTGCAAATACTGAGCCAGCATTACATACTCAGAATGTATTTCACAATGATTCTTTTCATTAAATTGTTGAATTCAGTTTCCTTATAATTTACTGAGAATTTTTACATCTATGTTCATCATGGATATTGGCCTCTGGCTTTCTTTATATGTGGTATCTTTGTCTAGTTTTAGTATTGGGGTAATGTTGGCCACATAGAATGCAATTGGAAGCTTTTATTCCTCTTCTATTTTTTGGAATTGTTTGAACCTAATAGGTACTAACTATTATTTAAGTGTTTGGTAGAATTCATCTGTGAATCCAACTGGTCCTTGATTTTTGTTTGTTGAAATTCCCTTGATTACTGAATCAATTTCATTACTAGTATTTTGTGATGATTTTCTATTTCTTTCTGCGTCAGTTTTGGAAGATTGAATGTTTCCAGAAAATTATTAATTACTTTTAGGCTGTTCAATTTGCTGGCATAAAATTTTTTATAGTATTCTTGTATTTTTGTATTTCTGTTGGCTTTTTTTTTAAAATTTTTTTTCTCTATTGGCTTTTGTATCTTTGCATTTCTGTGGTGTCAGTTATTTACCTTTGTTTAGTTTCTGATTTTATTTATTTGTGCTTTTTATTTATGACTCTTTCTAAAGATTTATCAATTTTGTTTATTTTTTTCAAATTATGAGCTCTTGGGAGAGGGGAGGGGCAAGATGGTGGAAGAGTAGGGTCTCCAAATCACCTGTCCCCAACAAATTACCTAGAAAACCTTCAAATCATCCTGAAAATCTACGAATTCGGCCTGAGATTTAAAGAGAAACCAGCTGGAATGCTACAGTGAGAAAAGTTCGTGCTTCTATCAAGGTAGGAAGACGGGGAAAAAGAAATAAAGAAACAAAAGGCCTCCAAGGGGGAGGGTCCCCGCGAGGAGCTGGGCTGAGGCCGGGGCGAGTGTCCCCAGGACAGGAGAGCCCCGACCCGGAGGAGCAGGAGCTGCACCAACCTTCCCCGCGGAAAGGGGCTTGCAGGGAGTTAGAGCAGGACCCAGGAGGGCGGGGATGCCCTCGGGCTCCCTGGGACAGTAACAGAGGAACTGCACCCCGGGGAGATGCGCCGAGCTCCCTAAGGGCTGCAGCGCGCATGGGACCCGGAGCAGCTCGGAGGGGCCCGGGCGGCGGCTCCGCGGAGGGGGCTGCGGGACTCCGGGAGCAGCTCAACGGCGGCGGCTCGGGCGGAGGAAGAAGCTCCGCGGAGGGGGCGGCGCGGCTCCGGGAACAGCTCGGAGGGGCTCGGGAGGCGGCTCCGCGGAGGGGGCTGCGGGGTGGGAGCGCGAATCCAACAGCGCAGGCCCCGGAGCACAGGGCGCCGGGACACAGCCCAGGATTCGGCCTCCCCCGGGACAGGCAGAGGCCGGGAGGGCCCAGGACAGCAAGGACGCTCCTGCCTGGAGCTGAGCAGATCAGCGGCCCGGCCCGGGAGTCCCTGGGCCCTACAGACGGAGAGCCCCGGATTACTGCGGGAGCTGACTCCAGGTTCCCAGAGCTGCCGCCCCGCCACTGTGGCTTCCTCCCGGGGCCTCACGGGGTGAACAACCCCCACTGAGCCCTGCACCAGGCAGGGGCAGAGCAGCTCCCCCAAGTGCTAACACCTGAGAATCAGCACAGCACGCCCCTCCCCCAGAAGACCAGCGACACGGACCAGTTCCAGGGGAAGTCAAGGGACTTAAAGTATACAGAATCGGAAGATACTCCCCCCTGGTTTTTTTTTGTTTTGTTTTTTTGTTTTTGTTTTTGTTTTGTTTTGTGCTTTTTTTTCTCTCTTTTTTCTTGATTTCTGATTGCTTCCCCCACCCCACCCCCCTTTTTTCCTCCTTTCTTTCTTTTTTTTCTCTTTTTCTTCTCTTTTCCCCTTTTTCCTCCTTTCTCTTTTTTCTTTTTCTCTTTTCTTTCCTTCTCTCTCTTTTTCTCCTTTTCCCAATACAACTTGTTTTTGGCCACTCTGCACTGAGCAAAATGACTAGAAGGAAAACCTCACCTCAAAAAAAAAGAATCAGAAACAGCCCTCTCCCACAGAGTTACAAAATCTGGATTACAATTCAATGTCAGAAAGCCAATTCAGAAGCACTATTATACAGCTACTGGTGGCTCTAGAAAAAAGCATAAAGGACTCAAGAGACTTCATGACTGCAGAATTTAGATCCAATCAGGCAGAAATTAAAAATCAATTAAATGAGATGCAATCCAAGCTAGAAGTCCTAACGACGAGGCTTAACGAGGTGGAAGAACGAGTGAGTGACATAGAAGACAAGTTGATGGCAAAGAGGGAAACTGAGGAAAAAAGAGACAAGCAATTAAAAGACCATGAAGATAGATTAAGGGAAATAAATGACAGCCTGAGGAAGAAAAACCTACGTTTAATTGGGGTTCCCGAGGGCGCCGAAAGGGACAGAGGGCCAGAATATGTATTTGAACAAATCCTAGCTGAAAACTTTCCGAATCTGGGAAGGGAAACAGGCATTCAGATCCAGGAAATAGAGAGATCCCCCCCTAAAATCAACAAAAATCATTCAACACCTCTACATTTAATAGTGAAGCTTGCAAATTCCAAAGATAAGGAGAAGATCCTTAAAGCAGCAAGAGAAAAAAAGTCCCTGACTTTTATGGGGAGGAATAATTGGGTAACAGCAGACCTCTCCACAGAGACCTGGCAGGCCAGAAAGGGCTGGCAGGATATATTCAGGGTCCTAAATGAGAAGAACGTGCAACCAAGAATACTTTATCCAGCAAGGCTCTCATTCAAAATGGAAGGAGAGATAAAGAGCTTCCAAGACAGGCAGGAACTGAAAGAATATGTAACCTCCAAACCAGCTCTGCAAGAAATTTTAAGGGGAACTCTTAAAATTGCCCTTTAAGAAGAAGTTCAGTGGAACAAGCCACAAAAACAAGGACTGAATAGATATGATGACACTAAACTCATATCTATCAATAGTAACTCTGAACGTGAACGGGCTTAATGACCCCATCAAAAGGCACAGGGTTTCATACAGGATAAAAAAGCAGGACCCATCTATTTGATGTCTACAAGAGACATATTTTAGAAAGAAGGACACCTACAACCTGAAAATAAAAGGTTGGAGAACCATTTACCATTCAAATGGTCCTCAAAAGAAAGCAGGGGTAGCTATCCTTATATCAGATAAATTAAAATTTACCCCGAAGACTATAGTGAGAGATGAAGAGGGACACTATCTCATACTCAAAGGATCTATCCAACAAGAGGACTTAACAATCCTCAATATATATGCCCCGAATGTGGGAGCTGCCAAATATTTAAACCAATTAATAGGCAAACTGAAGAAATACTTTGATAATAATACAATTATACTTGGTGACTTCAATCTAGCTCTTTCATTACTAGATAGGTCTTCTAAGGACAACATATCCAAAGAAATGAGAGCTATAAATGATACACTGGACCAGAAGGATTTCACAGATATCTACAGAACTTTACATCCAAACTCAGCGGAATACACATTCTTCTCAAGTGCACATGGAACTTTCTCCAGAATAGACCACATACTGGGTCACAAATCGGGTCTGAACCGATACCAAAAGATCGGGATAGTCCCCTGTATATTCTCAGACCATAATGCCTTGAAATTAGAACTTAATCACAACAAGAAGTTTGGAAGGACCACAAACACGTGGAGGTTCAGGACCATCCTGCTAAAAGATGAAACGGTCAACCAGGAAATTAAGGAAGAATTAAAAAGATTCATGGAAACTAATGAGAACGAAGATACAACCATTCAAAATCTTTGGGATGCAGCAAAAGCAGTCCTGAGGGGGAAATACATCGCAATACAAGCATCCATTCAAAAACTGGAAAGAACTCAAATTCAAAAGCTCACCTTACACATAAAGGAACTAGAGAAAAAGCAACAAATGGACCCCACGCCCAGCAGAAGAAGAGAGTTAATTAAAATTCGAGCAGAACTAAATGAAATCGAGACCAAAAGAACTGTGGAACAGATCAACAGAACCAGGAGTTGGTTCTTTGAAAGAATTAATAAGATAGATAAACCATTAGCCAGCCTTATTAAAAAGAAGAGAGACAAGACTCAAATTAATAAAATCATGAATGAGAAAGGAGAGATCACTACCAACACCAAGGAAATACAAAGGATTCTAAAAACACATAATGAACAGCTGTACGCCAATAAATTAGGCAACCTAGAAGAAATGGACGCATTCCTGGAAAGCCACAAACTACCAAAACTGGAGCAGGAAGAAATAGAAAGCCTGAACAGGCCAATAACCAGGGAGGAAATTGAAGCAGTTATCAAAAACCTCCCAAGACACAAGAGTCCAGGGCCATATGGCTTCTGAGGGGAATTCTATCAAACGTTTAAAGAAGAAATCATACCTATTCTACTAAAGCTGTTTGGAAAGATAGAAAGAGATGGAGTACTTCCAAATTCGTTCTATGAGGCCAGCATCACCTTAATTCCGAAACCAGACAAAGATCCCACCAAAAAGGAGAATTATAGACCAATATCCCTGATGAACATGGATGCAAAAATTCTCAACAAGATACTAGCCAATAGGATCCAACAACACATTAAGAAAATTATTCACCATGACCAAGTAGGATTTATCCCCGGGACACAGGCTGGTTCAACACTCGTAAAACCATCAATGTGATTCATCATATCAGCAAGAGAAAAACCAAGAACCATATGATCCTCTCATTAGATGCAGAGAAAGCATTTGACAAAATACAGCATCCATTCCTGATCAAAACCCTTCAGAGTGTTGGGATAGAGGGAACTTTCCTCGACATCTTAAAAGCCATCTACGAAAAGCCCACAGCAAATATTCTCAATGGGGAAGCACTGGGAGCCTTTCCCCTAAGATCAGGAACAAGACAGGGATGTCCACTCTCACCACTGCTGTTCAACATAGTTCTGGAAGTCCTCGCCTCAGCAATCAGACAACAAAAAGACATTAAAGGCATTCAAATTGGCAAAGAAGAAGTCAAACTCTCCCTCTTCGCCGATGACATGATACTCTACATAGAAAACCCAAAAGCCTCCACCCCAAGATTGCTAGAACTCAAACAGCAATTTGGTAGCATGGCAGGATACAAAATCAATGCCCAGAAATCAATGGCATTTCTATACACTAACAATGAGGCTGAAGCAAGAGAAATTAAAGAGTCAATCCCATTTACAATTGCACCCAAAAGCATAAGATACCTAGGAATAAACCTAACCAAAAAGGTAAAAGATCTATACCCTAGGAACTATAGAACACTTCTGAAAGAAATTGAAGAAGACACAAAGAGATGGAAAAATATTCCATGCTGATGGATTGGCAGAATTAATATTGTAAAAATGTCAATGTTACCCAGGGCAATTTATACGTTTAATGCAATCCCTATCAAAATACCATGGACCTTCTTCAGAGAGTTAGAACAAATTATTTTAAGATTTGTGCGGAATCAAAAAAGACCCCGAATAGCCAGGGGAATTTTAAAAAAGAAAACCATAGCTGGTGGCATCACAATGCCAGATTTCAGGTTGTACTAAAAATCTGTGGTCATCAAGACAGTGTGGTACTGGCACAAAAACAGACACATAGATCATTGGAACAGAATAGAGAACCCAGAACTTTATGAACTTTATGGTCATCTAATATTCGATAAAGGAGGAAAGACTCCTTTATTGGAAGACTCCTTCATTGGAAGAAAGACAGTCTCTTCAATAAATGGTGTTGGGAAAATTGGACATCCACATGCAGAAGAATGAAACTGGACCACTCTCTTTCACCATACACAAAGATAAACTCAAAATGGATGAGAGATCTAAATGAGAGACAAGAGTCCATCAAAATCATAAAGAGAACACAGGCAACACCCTTTTTGAACTTGGCCACAGTAACTTCTTGCAAGATACATCCACGACGGCAAAAGAAACAAAAGCAAAAATGAACTATTGGGACTTCATCAAGATAAGAAGCTTTTTCACAGCAAAGGATACAGTCAACAAAACTAAAAGACAACCTACAGAATGGGAGAAGATATTTGCAAATGACATATCAGATAAAGGGCTAGTTTCCAAAATCTATAAAGAACTTATTAAACTCAACACCAAAGAAACAAACAATCCAATCATGAAATGGGCAAAAGACATGAAGAGAAATCTCACAGAGGAAGACATGGACATGGCCAACATGCACATGAGAAAATGCTCTGCATCACTTGCCATCAGGGAAATACAAATCAAAACCACAATGAGATACCGCCTCACACCAGTGAGAATGGGGAAAATTAACAAGGCAGGAAACAACAAATGTTAGAGAGGATGCAGAGAAAAGGGAACCCTCTTACACTGTTGGTGGGAATGTGAACTGGTGCAGCCACTCTGGAAAACTGTGTGGAGGTTCCTCAAAGATTTAAAAATAGACCTGCCCTATGACCCAGCAATTGCACTGTTGGGGATTTACCCCAAAGATTCAGATGCAATGAAACGTCCGGACACCTGCACCCCGATGTTTCTATCAGCAATGGCCACAATAGCCAAACTGTGGAAGGAGCCTCGGTGTCCATCGAAAGATGAATGGATAAAGAAGATGTGGTTTATGTATACAATGGAATATTACTCAGCAATTAGAAACGACAAATACCCACCATTTGCTTCAACGTGGATGGAACTGGAGGGTATTATGCTGAGTGAAATAAGTCAATCGGAGGAGGACAAACAGTGTATGTTCTCATTCATTTGGGGAATATAAATAATAGTGAAAGGGAATATAAAGGAAGGGAAATGAAATGTTGGGAAATATCAGGAAGGGAGACAGAACATAAAGACTCCTAACTCTGGGAAACGAACTAGGGGTGGTGGAAGGGGAGGAGGGCGGGTGTTGGAGGGGAATGGGTGACGGGCACTGAGGCGGACACTTGGCGGGATGAGCACTGGGTATTTTTCTGTATGTTGGCAAATTGAACACCAATAAAAATTAATTTAAAAAAATAAAATAATTGGAAAAAAAATAAAATAAATAAAATCAAAAAACAAAGAAAATTATGAGCTCTTGGTTTATTTATCTTTCCTATTATTTTGTCTCTATTTCATTTGTTTCTGCTCTGATTCTTAATATTTCTTTCTTTCTGCTGACCTTGGGCATTGATCTTTTCCTATTCCTTTAAGTTTGAGATTATTTGAAATATTCTTCCTGAGGTAGGCCTATATCACTATAATTTTCCATCTTAGAACTGCTTTCACTGCATCCCAAATAGTTTGGAACATTGTGTTTTTTATAAATTTTTTTTTAATTTTTATTTATTTATGATAGTCACACAGAGAAAGAGAGAGGCAGAGACATAGGCAGAGGGAGAAGCAGGCTCCATGCACCGGGAGCCCGATGTGGGATTCGATCCTGGGTCTCCAGGATCGCGCCCTGGGCCAAAGTCAGGCGCTAAACCTCTGCGCCACCCAGGAATCTTGAACATTGTGTTTTTATTTTTACTTATCTCTGTGTATTTTTTATTTATGATCATTTTTTTGATGCATTAGTTGTTGAGTATCACATTTTTTTAGCCTCCATGTGTTTGTGTTTCCTACATTTTTTTTCTTGTGATTGATTTTTAGTTTCACACTTTTGTGGTCAGAAAAGATGCATGGTATGATTTCAGTATTTTTAAATTTATTGAAGCTTGATATGTGGCCTAATGTGTGATCTGTACTGGAGAATGTTCCATGTTCACTTAAAAAATGCAATCTGTTATTTTTGGATGGAATGTTCTGTATATATCTGTTCAGTTCATCTGCTTTAATGTGTTGTTCAATGACACTGTTTACTGATTGATTTTCTGCCTGGAGGATCTATTCATTGATGTTAGTTGGGGGTTAATGTCCCCTAGTATATTATTGTATTACTATCAATTCCTCATTTTTTTAAAGAATTTTTTTATTTATTCATGAGACACACACACACACACAGAGGAGAGAGAGAGAGAGAGAGAGAGAGAGAGAGGCAGAGACATAGGCAGAGGGAGAAGCAGGCTCCATGCAGGGAGCCTGATGTGGGACTCGATTTGGGGTCTCCAGGATCACTTCCTGGGCTGAAGGCGGCGCTAAACCGCTGAGCTACCCGGGCTGCCCCTCAATTTCTCCTTTTATGCCTGTTAATACTTGATTTATGTACTTAGGCCCTCTAATGTTGGGTGCATAGATATTTACAATTGTTATATCTTCCCTTTATCATTAGGTAATAGCCCACTTTGTCTCTTGTTAGAGTGTTTGTTTTAAAGTCTATTTTGTCTGATATAACTATAGCTACCTTGACTTAACTTTTGCTTCTATGTGCATGGTATATCTTTTTCCACACTTTCACTTTTAGTCTGTATGTGCCTTTAGGTCTGAAGTGAGTTTTTTTAAACAATATATAAATGGGTCTTTTTTTTCTAAACATATTCTGCCACTGTATGTTTTTTGATTGAGTCTTTTAGACCATTTACATTTTCTGTTCCTTCATATTCTCTTGCTCTCTTTCCTTGAGATTGATGACTTTCAATAGTGTTATGCTTGATTTTCTTTCTTTTTATTTTTTGCATATTTATTATAGGTTTTTGGTTTGTGGTTGACATAAAGTTCATTTATAGGATCCTAAATATATAACACTCTATTTTAAGTTGGTGGTAACTTAAGTCTGAAAATATACTAAAATTCAGTAAAGGCATTTGTGTGGGTTGCCATATCATAAACTTTAGGATTATTCCTTTTAGAAGAGCTAACGCAATACAGAGAAAGTATTTTTAAAAATAAAAAAACAGTGAATAGAAAATTGGCCTGTACACTAGACTGATGATTTTCAAATGCCAATCATATTTATTCAGTGGAAATATTATATCAGTATCACTTGGTGAACTTTTTAAACAATATGGACACCTGGGCCACAACCCCAGAAATTCTGATACACATCTATATTGTACAAATATCATTGTTATCAATCGAACTTGTGAAATTCTGGATGATAATTAATTCATAATTAAATTCTATGATAAAGTACAATTTAGCAAATATTTTTTGAGCACTAGGATACCTAGGCAAACAAGACAGGTGGAATTTCATCTCTCATAGAGCTTGCATTCTGGGGTGGGTGGGGGTTAGGCACACAAATGAACAAATAAATAAACAAGAAAATTTCAATGGTGACTAGTTTTGTGAAGAAAATGGAACAAGGTGATGATGGATAGAAAATGAATGGACAGGTGGGAATTGATTAGTTGATGAAAAGAACATAAGGATCTGAAGTACTAGTAGCACAGCTGTTGGTTAAATAATAAAGATCCAGTATTGGACTTAATTTCTATAATAAAGATTGAGAAACTGACTTCATTTTTATTTTGTGTAGGAGCAATCATAATCTGTTTAGAAATAGATTGCAGAAATGCCTCTCAGAACCTTAAAAAATAGGGATCAATACAGAGCCTTCAATATACCTGATAATTTTAATATATACTTGGCTGATACCCCAGAGCATTATGTTATAAAATACTTTTGGCTTAAAAATTGTAAAGGTGGGGTGCCTTGGTGCCTCAGTCAGTTAAGTATCTGCTTTTGGCTCAGGTCATGAACCCAGAGTCCTGGGATTGAGCCCTGCAGACTCTTCCTGCTTGCCCCTCTCCCTCTGCTCCTGCTTCCACTTATTCTCTCTTTCAGATAAATAAGTAAAATATTTTTTAAAAGTGGAAAAAAAGTCCTTAAAGAGTATGAATATGCCTTAATATTCATGTATATAACATAGCAAGCTAGCAATCTCAAGGGATTGCATGATTTGGGCAATTACACGAGGGTTATTTACTATCGTCTATTTATGTACTGAAAAATGTATTACAAATGCAACAATATCATTAAAATATAGTTAATGTAAACTTTTCTTTGTGACAACAGATAGGGAACAGATTAATCTGATTCTTCAAGTCAAGCCCAATTTGTGAAGAAAGAAAAAAGTCTTATTACAAATGCGATTAATGTTTCACTTCCTATTGTAATTAGTGTATGTGTATCCAGTTCAGCAAATGTAACTGATGTTTTTAAAATGTGTTAAAACAAATCCTTATTAAAATAGAATTTTTAAGAACTACTAATGCCCATGTATACTGAAAGTGTTTAATCGGTCCATGAATAATTCTAGTTTATAGAATCCAAAGCTAATAAGAATTCAAATCATACTTTAAAAAATCAAATTCTGTTTTTAATCATTTCCATAAAAAATAAAACAGTGATGACTAAACTAATACATGAAACAGGAAAATTGGCTTTCCATTAACAGTTCAAATGTTAAAAAGCCCTACTAAATTAGATGACAACAATCGCCTTATGGATCAGTAGAGTGTACTATGGTTGACAAAATAGGCTAATACAGTCTTTGGACACTTTACTAGAAGTTTCCTGATACAATGGTGGGGACAGGTATGGGTGATAACAGACGTATTGGATTCTATATTGGTCAGATTAGGTTTGCAGTTTTAAAACTAATTATAGTTACTCTCCTCTTAATGAATGATATTGAAATTGGAGTATATTTGTAAGAGAATATCTTAGATAATCATGAGTCTAGAAAAACAGGTGATATGAGGAAAAAGAGTTGTAGAATGTAAGGCACATATGGTACGTTCTATAATTTCAAAGAAGAGATCATTGTGGGCTGGAGTGTTCAGGGAAAGCTTTAAATAAAAGGCAAAATCTAATATTGGAATAAGAATAGAATTTTAAAAAATAGTGTACTGGGGAGAGGTAAATATATAGAATTAGCAATTATTGGGTTTCAGTTCTATTAAACTTAATTTGGAGAGCTGAAAAGCAACTATGATAGCTGATCAGTGTAAATTACTGAAAACATTTTCTCTAGGCAATTCTGATATGAAACAAATTCATCTTAGACAAGGACTATGTATTAAATGGAGCATTAAAATGTTGGTATGACAATTTTGGAATGAAGGTCTGAACATAGAAACATTCATTAATAAAGCTAAAAAGAAATCTATGAGGTAGTGACAAACATCAGAGTCTACCCTTTATGTGAGATTTCTACAATTCTATGACATTATTAAGTAACTAGAATCTTTTGTTTTCAAAGACACAGTGACAAATGGTAGCTAATCTTTATGATGATGTTGGTGATCAGCCTCACATTTTATCCGTTATTAGTAAAAGAAAAGATTGTGTGATGTTCCTTGCTGTAGTTCTAGAGATTTGAAATAATAAATGAAGGGACCCCTGAGTGGCTCAGCGGTTGAGCGTCTGCCTTTGGCTTAGGGCGTGATCCTTGTCTGGGGACCCAGTCTCGCAATGGGCTTCCTGCGAGGAGCCTGTTTCTTCCTTTGTCTATGTCTCTGCCTCTCTCTCTCTTTCATGAATACGTAGAAATCCTTAAAAGAAGAAATGAAAACTGAAATAAAATGATTTTTGTGTATCTGTATTTTAAATAAATAAATAATTAATTAAGAAAAAAGGGGGAAAAAAACCCCTAGGAATACAAGGTAAGAGAGCCTTAAAATGAACCATCTTATGATGAATGTAGTTTCCTTTACTTTAAAGAAAATATATTTAAAATAAAATAAACTATAATTGTGAGAATTGCATTCCATTATAAAATTTTCTTAGACGTTTTTCTAAAGTAACTTAAAACTACTTTTTGTGGCATCATTTTTATCTGTCATGAAATCATTAGAGTTGTGGTAGTGTTATAGAGTCCTTTATGACTTAATACAAAACATTGAACAGATGCATGGTGATAACATTTGCTAATTCTTAAGAAAAAAATATTTTCCATGTGAATTCTCTAAGAAAAAAAAAATTTATTTCTGTAAAATAGCCAAATAATATATCTAGTTCATGAGAAAACAATGATAACTGGCCTTTATATATTGTATTGACTGAACCCTCATGAGAAATCAAAGGCTTTTTAAAATATCATCTTTTAAATTATGGCACTTGACATTTTTAAAATACTATTATAAAGTTACACACTAGGAACTTTCAGCAATAATTAAGATATATGGCATTAGATTATAATAGACAGGTCAGTGCACCCTAAATGTTAAAACACCTAGGATATGCTAAAATATTAGATATGCTTAGCATTCTTTTTTGGTGTTACTGAGGAATAACAGACAAAATTGTAAAATATTTTAAGTGACCATCATAATGATTTGATATATGTATACATTGTGAAAGGGTTCCTTCCCTCCATCTAAATCACACATCTATCACCTTACATATATATTTAAAAATTAATTATTTTTTAAATTTTATTTATCTATTTTTTATTGGTGTTCAATTTGACAACATATAGAATAACACCCAGTGCTCATCCCATCAAGTGCCCCCCTCAGTGCCTGTCACCCAGTCACCCCCACCCCCTGCCCACCTCCCTTTCTACCACCCTTTGTTCGTTTCCTAGAGTTAGGAGTGTCTCATGTTCTGTCTCCCTTTCTGATATTTCCCACTCATTTTTTTCCTCCTTTCTCCTTTATTCCCTTTCACTATTTTTTATATTCCCCAAATGAATGAGACCATATAATGTTTGTCCTTCTCTGATTGACTTATTTCACTCAGCATAATACCCTCCAGTTCCATCCATGTCAAAGCAAATGGTGGGTATTTGTCATTTCTAATGGCTGAGTAATATTCCATTATATACATAGACCACATCTTCTTTATCCATTCATCTTTCGATGGCTATTGTGGACATTGCTGCTCTAAAAATTTATTATTTTTTGATGATGACATTTAAGTTCTATTTTATTAGCAAATTTCAACTATACAATATGTTGTTATGAACATTAGTTACCATGTTAAATTAGATCCTTAGACAATATTCATCTTATAGATGGACGTTTGTACCCTTTTACCAACCTCTTCTGATTTCCTCCATGCTTCAGTCTCTGTTGAGCACTTTTCTACTCTGTCTCTATTCCTTTTTTTTGAAATACTATATTTAACATCTCTATTTTTTTTCTGATAATGGAATCATGCCTTGCTTCATTTGAAAGTTGCCTTCTGACAAACATTATATGTTCTCTTTCATTTGGGGAATATAAATAATAGTGAAAGGGAATATAAGGGAAGGAGAAGAAGTGTGTGGGAAATATCAGAAAGGGAGACAGAACATAAAGACTCCTAACTCTGGGAAATGAACTAGGGGTGGTGGAAGGGGAGGAGGGCGGGGGGTGGGGGTGAGTGGGTGACGGGCACTGAGGGGGGCACTTGACGGGATGAACACTGGGTGTTATTCTGTAAGTTGGCAAATTGAACACCAATAAAAAATAAATTTATTATTAAAAAAAAAAGAAAGTTGCCTTCCTCCTTTTGGCTTATATCTTTACATATTTATTTTTGGCACCTTTATTTCCAGCTATATTGAGATATAATTGACTTATAACATTGTGTAACATCTTATTTATTTATTTATTTATTTATTTATTTGCCTGGGAGAGAGGAAGAGAGAGGGAGAGAATCTCAAGCAGACTCCATCTCAGCAAAGCCTACCAGAGGGCTTGATCCCACAACCCTGAAATCATGATGTGAGCTGAAATTAAGAGTCTGTCACTTAACCCTCTAAGACAATCAGGCACCCCTAAAATTGTGTTCCTTTAAGGTATGTAATATGAAGGTAAATACACTTATATATTGCAAAATGATTAGTGTAATAGGGTTTTTAATACCTTTATCACCTCACATAATTATAGTTTTTGTGATGAGAACATTTAAGATCTACTCTCTTAGAACTTTATAGTATATAATACTGTATTGTTAACTATAGTCATCATGCTGTATATTAGATCCTCTGAACTTATTCATCTTATAACTGGAAATTTGCACATTTTGACCAAAATCCATTTTCCCCACCTCTCAGCCCCTTGCAAACAACAATCTATTAATCTACTATCATTTTCTAAGAGTTCGGGTGTTTTTTTAGATTTTTAGATTCCACATTTAAGTGAGATCATACAGTTCATCATTATCACAAATGTCTGTGTTCCCCCTTCTCCATGGTTCAATAAAATTGTGTGTGTGTATATACATATAAATGTTTAGAAAGAGTATAAAACTATATATGCATTATGTGAAAAAATATTACATTTTCTTTATTCAGTTATCTGTTGATGGACACTTAGCTTGTTTCCACACCATGACTGTTGTGACTAATGCTACAGTGAACATGGGAGTACAGATATCACCTCAAGATATTGATTTCATTTTTTTAAAGATACATACCCAGAAGTGGGATTTTTAGATCAAATAGTTCTATTTTAAATTGTTTTAGGCAGCTCCAAACTGATTTCTATAATATCTGCACGATTTTACACTCCCACCAAATATGCACAAGGGTTGCCCTTTCTCACCATTCTTACCAACACTTGACATCTCTTCTGTTTCTTATAATAGCCATTCTAATAGGTGTGAAGTGATAGCTCAATGTGATTTTGCTTTGCATTTCCCTGATGATTGATGATATTGAGTACGTGATGATATCATGTACATGTGGACCATTTGTGTGTCTTTGTGAAAATGTCAATTCAAGTTCTCTGCCCATTTAAAAAATCAGACTATTATAATTATTATTATTATTTTCATTGAGTTGTATGAGTTCATATATTCCAAGGTTTATTTAAATTCCAGTTAACATACATTATATTAGCTTCAGGTATAGAATTTAGTGATTCATTACTTACATACAATACCCAGCATTCATCACAATCAGTGCCCTCTGTAATATCCATCACCTATTTAATACACACTCCCCACTTACCTCCCCTCCCGTAACACACAGTTTGTTCTCTAACACTGAGAATTTTTTTCCTGATGAGACTCTTTTTTCCCCTATGTTGTTCTGTTTCTTTAATTCCACATATGAGTGAAACCATATTGTATTTGTCTTCCTCTGACTGACTTATTTCACTCAGTATAATACTTTCTAGCTCCATCCACCTTGTGGCAAATGACAAGATTTCATTATTTTTTCATTATTTTTGGCATATATATGTATATATATATATAGGTATATATAATTTCTTTATCCATTCATCAAAGGACACTTGGTCTCTTTCCATAATTTGGCGATTGTTGATAATGCTGCTATAATCATCAGGGTGCATATGTCAATTTTTAAAAAGATTTTATTTGTTAATTCATGAGAGAAACAGAGTGGCAGAGACATAGCCAGAGGGGGAAGCAGGCTTCCTACAGGGAGCCCGATGTGGGACTCAATCCTATGGTATCATGACCTGAGCCAAAGGCAGACACTCAACCACTGAGCCACCCAGGTGCCCTGCATGTGTCACATTGAATCAGTATATTTTAATCCTCTAGGTAAATACCCAGTAATGCAATTATTGAATTTGTAAAGTAGTACTATTTAACTTTTGAGGAACATCCATACTGTCTTGCAAGTGGCTGCACCAGTTCATACTCCCAACAGCAGTGTAAGCGTGTTCCCCTTTCTCTGCATCCTCGCCAACACACCTATTAATTTTAGACATTCTGACAGGTGTGAGGTGAAATCTCATTGTAGTTTTCATTCCTATTTCTGTAATGTTGAATAACTTTTTATGTGTTTGTTACCAATCTATATGTCTTCTTTGGAAAGATGTCTATTCATGTCTTCTTCCCATTTCTTTTTTTAAGATTTTATTTATTCACTAAAGACACACAGAGAGAGGCAGAGACATAGGCAGAAGAAGAAGCTGGCTCCATGCAGGGAGCCTGATGTGGGACTCAATCCCATGACTCTGGGATCACAACCTGAACAAAAGGCAGATGCTCAACCACTGAGGCACCCAGGCATCCTGCTTCTGCCCATTGTTTAAATGGATTATTTCTTTTTTGGGTTTAATTTGATAATTTCTTTACAGATATTGGATACTAACACTTCATTAGTTGTCATTTGAAAATGTATTTTCCGATTCCAAAGATTGCCTTTTAGTTTTGTTGGTTATGTCCTTTGCTGTGCAGAAGATTTTATTTGGTTGAAGTCCCGAAAGTTCATATTTGCTTTTGTTTTCCTTACCTCAGAAGACATAACTAGAAAGGATTTATTATGGCCAATGTCAAGGAGGCTGCTGCCTGTTATCTCCTCTAGGATTTTGATGTTTTCCTGTCTAACATTTGGGTCTTTCATCCATTTTGAATAATTTATTTGTATGAGTGCAAGAAAGTAGTCCAGGAGACTCTTTTTCTATTGGATATTCTTTCCTGCTTTGTCAAAAATTAGTTGACCATATGATTGTAGGCTTTCTATTCTGTTCCATTGACCACATTGTTGTTTTTGTGCTAGTACCATACTTGTCTTGATCACTACAGCTTTGTAGTATAACTTGAAGTCCAGAATTGTGATGCTTACAGCTTTGCCTTTCTTTTTCAAGGTCGCATTGGCTACTCAGGGTCTTTTGTGATTCCATACAAATTTTAGGTTTGTTTATTCTAGCTCTGTGAGAAATGCTGTGGTACTTTGATATGGATTGCATCAAATATGTAAACTACTTTGGGTAGTATAGACATGCTAACAGTATTTTTTCTTCCAATCCATAAGCATGGAATGTTTTTCCATTTCTTTGTGTCATCTTCAGCTTCTTCCATCAGTGATTTATGCTTTTCAGAGTACAGATCTTTTACCTCTTCAGTTAGGTTTATTCTTAAGACATTTATTATTTTTGGTGCAATTGTAAATGGGACTGATTCCTTGATTTCTCTTTCTGTTGCTTCATTATTGGTTTACAGAAATGCAACAGATTTCAATAGGTTAATTTTGTATCCTGCAACCTTAGTGAATTTGTGTACCAGTTTTAGTAATCTTTTAGTGGAGTCTTTTGGCTTTTCTATACAAAGTATCATGACATCTGCAAGTGATCAAAGTTTGACTTCTTCCTTGTCAATTTGAATGCCTTTTATTTCTTTTTTATTGTCTGATTGCTGAGGCTAAGACTTGCAGTACTATGTTAAACACAAAGCTTGGGAATGGACATCCCTGTCTTGTTCCTGACCATAGAGGAAAAGTTCTCAGTTTTTCCCCATTCAGCATGTTGTCGTCTGTGGGTTTTTCCTATGTGGCCTTTATTATGTTGAGGTATGTTCCCTCTATCCCTACTTTGTTGAGGGTTTTTATCAAGAATGGATATAGTACCTTGTTAAATGTTCTTCTGCATCTATTCTACCTTCTTTTATTAATGTGGTGTATCACATTGATTTGCAAATATTTAACCACACCTGCAGTCCAGGAGTAAATCCCACTTGATTGTGGTGAATCATTCTTTTAATGTATTATTGCATTAAGTTTGCTAGTGTATTCTTGAGAATTTTTGTATCCATATTTATCAAGGATATTGTCTTGTAGTTTACATTTTCAGTGGAGTCTTTGTCTAGTTTTGGTATGAGGATAATGCTTGTCTCATAGAATAAATTTACATATTTTTCTTCCTTTTCCATTTTTTGAATACTTTGAGAATAATAGGTTTTAACTCCCCTTTAAACGTTTTGTGAAATTCTCCTGGGAAGCCATCTAGCCCCGAACTTTTGTTCACTAGGAGATTTTTGATTATTGATTCACTTTCTTTGCAGGTTATCAGTCTGTTCAATTTTTTTTAATTTCTTCCTTTTTTCAGTTTTGGTAGTTCATATGTTTCTAGGAATTTGTCCTTTTCTTCCAGGTTTCCAATTTGGTGGCATATAATTTTTCACAATACTCTCTTATAATTATACTTCTCTGGTTTCAGTTTTTTTTTTGTCCTTTCTCATTTGAGATTTTGTTTGTGTCCTTTCTCTTTTCTTTTAGATAAATCTGGCTAGGCATTTATCAAATATATATACATATTGAATATATATATATATATACACACAATGAATCAGCTGCTGGTTTCATTGACCTGTATTTTTAGTTTTTTATAATTATTTCTACTCTAATCTCTATTATTTCCTTCTTTTGCTGGCTTTTAGCTTTTTTCTTATCCTTTTACTTGCTCCTCTAGGTATAAGGTTAGGTAGTTTGAGATTATTTTGCTTCTTAAGGTAGGCCTCTATTGCTAAATACTGTAACTTAATGATGACTTCCACTGCATCCCAAAGGTTTTGGAACATCGTGTTTTCATTTTCAATTTTTTCAATGTATTTTTTAATTTCTTCTTTGATTTCCTGGTTGACTCCTTCATCTTTAGTAGTCCAGTGTTTATCTTCCATGTATTTATCTTTCCAATTTTTCATGTGGTTGACTCCACTTTCATGGCATTGTGGTCAGAAAATATGCATAGTATGATATCAATCTTTTGGTACTTCTTCAGGCCTAATTTGTGACCTCATATGTGTTCTGCTCTGGAGAATGTCCCATATACACTTGAGAAGAATGTGTATTCTGCTGCTTTAGGGTGAAGTGTTCTGAGTATACCTGTTAAGCCTATCTGATTCATTGTGTCATTCAAAGCCATTGTTTCCTTGTTGATTTTCTGCTTAGATGATCAGTTCATTGGTGTAAGTGGGGTGTTAAATTCCCCTACTCTTATTGTATTATTTCTAATCCTTTATGTTCCTTATTAATTGCTGTATATTTGGGTGCTTCCAAGTTGGGGGTATAAATGTTTACAATTGATAGATCTTCTTGATTCATTTTCTTCCTATTATGTTCTGATTCCCTTCTTCATGTCTTGTTACAGTCTTTGGTTTAAAATCTAGTTTGTCTGATATAAGTATTGTTACTCAGGCTTTCTTTTGACTTCATGATAAATGGTATTCTCTTCCTCACTTTCAATCTGCAGGATACTTAGATCTAAAATGCATCTCTTATAGGAAGCATATAGATGGATCTTTTTTTAGTCCACTCTGGTAGTGTATGTCTTTTGACTAGAACATTTAGTCCATTTACATTCAGAGTACTTATTTGTGGATATGTATTTATTGCCATTTTGTTACTTGTTTTTTCGTTGTTTCTGGAGATTTTCTCTGTTTCTTTCTAGTCTTTGTCACTTTTGGTCTTTTCCACTCAAAGCATCACTTTGATATATCTTGCAGGGCTCCTTTAGTCATCATGAACTCCTTCAGTTTTTGTCTGGGAAACTCTGTCTCTCTGTTTTGGATGTTAGCCTTTCTTGATAGAGTATTCTTGTTTGCATAATTTTCTCATTCAGCAATTTGAATATATTATGCTACTTTTTTCTTGCTTGCCAAGTTTCTGTGGGATGATCTTCTGCTAGTCTTATGAGTCTTCCCTTATAATTTAGGGGCTTTTACCTTGCTGCTTTTAATACTATCTAAGTATTTTGTGCAATTTTAACGACAATATGTCTCAGTGGTGCCCTGCTTCTGCTGATTTTGATGCGTTCTCTGTGCCTCCTGGATATGGATGTCTGGTTCCTTCTCCAGATCAGGGAACTTTTCAGCTATAATTTCTTCAAATTAACCTTCTTCTCCTTTTTCTGTTTCTTCTTTTTCTGGGACTCCAGTGAGACAAATACTATTCTATTTGATGGGGTCACGGAGTTCCCTAAGTCTATTCTTATAACTCATAATTACTCCTCTCTTTTTCATTCAGTTTCATCATCTTCCATTAGTCTACCTTCTATATTACTTATTTATTCCTCTACTTCCTCCATCCTTTTTTTAAAATATAAAAATGCTTTTTTGGTATATTTTTATTGGAGTTTGATTTGCCAACATATAGTATAACACTCAGTGCTCATCCAGTCAAGTGCCCCCCTCAATGCCCATCACCCTGTCACCCCACCCCTGCCCACCTCCCCTTCCACTACCCCTCATTCATTTCCCAGAATTAGGTGTCTCTCATGACTACTTCCTCCATCCTTGTGATCTCTGCATCCAGTCTTTCATCAATCTCAATTATTGCATTTTCATTTCTGATTGATTTTTTTTAACTCTATCACTTTGGTAAGGGTCTCCCCAATGTCTTCCATGATTTTCTCAAGCCCAAAAAGTATCATTATGATTTTGTTTTATTTTTTTTAAGATTTTTTGTTTATTTATTCATGAGAGACACAGAAAGAGAGAGAGGCAGAGACACAGGCAGAGGGAGAAGCAGGCCCCATGCAGGGAGCCCAACCTGGGACTCCATCCCAGGTCTCCAGGATCACACCCCGGCCTGCAGGCGGCGCTAAACCGCTGCGCCACCGGGGCTGCCCTATGATTTTGTTTTAAATTTGCCATCAGGCACACTATTTATATCTGTTTCAATTAGCTCTCTGGCTGTGAACTTTTATTGTTCTTTCTTTTGGGATGAATTCTTCCAACTGGCATTTTGTCTAGGTCTCTGTCTTTTTCTGTGTGATAGAAAATCTTGTTATGGTTCCTGATGCTTTGAGTAATGGCTTTATGAAGAAAAAGTAATATAGTTCCAGGGCCTGGTGCTTCACGGAGTGTCTCTTGCATGTGCTGCATGCACTCTGCTGCTGTGTTTTGACTGCCCTATTTCTCAAGTTTCCGGAGGTCCTCTTTGCCTGCAAGGGGCAGTGTTTGGACCTTGGCCAGAGTGTGGCAAGTTTTAACTAGATGTGCTCTACTCTACTTCCTAAGTGAGACTTGATACTACTTACAGAACTGAAGACTTGCAGAGCTCTATGTTTAGTAGATGCGGTGCTTGCAGGGGCTTGCGCTGGTCTTCTAGGGGACAGGCCCAGTGCCCTAGTCCTCAGGCTCATTTGACTGAGAAAAGCAGTACCAGCAGAGCTTAAGGGGGTTGACTTGGTGTAACCAGTTTAGGCAGCCAGTGGTGGAGCTTGTTGGTTTACTGAAGTTGGTTTATGCTGAGGGAGAGGTGAGGAAATGGTGACACCCAGCTCCTATATCTCAGGAGCAGAGCATCTGTGCTTGCTCCTCTCAGGGAAACACTCAGAATAATGAATAATTTCCTCTCATGGATCCCTGGTATTTCTCATATTGCTGTTATTTTGTTGTCTGTCTCTGGATTGCTTGCCTGCCTAGAGAAGTGTAATGCACTTTGGTCTTTGTCCCAGCTAAGTCTGCTGACATTTAAAATTCCAAACTTTAGGTAGGTATTCTGGTGAGGGCCCATATTGGTCTTCCATGGGAGGGTCTCACTATACTTGAAAGGATGCAGCTTTAATTGAGAAGAGCAGCAATGCCAGAGAATAAGAGTGTGGGATTTGGAGCAAAGCATGCTAAAGGGCCAGTGTTCAGTTTAGATGCCCTCAGCCGGTGTCTCTGTGCCTATGCCGAGGGACAAGGGGAGTGAAATATCACCTGCTGGCTCTTTTGTCTCCAGAGATGTTTCTGTGAATGTCACCTCTCACAGATGTACTCCAAGACAAGCAAACGGTCTCTTCCTGTATACTTTAAGTGGTCTTCAGATCTTACAGTGTACTCCAAGGTTGCTTCCCTGCCTTCTCTCCAGGACTAGGGAAGCAACCTTAGGTCTCCATCCCAGCCCAGCATGCTGACCTCTAAAACTCTAGTCTTTGAAACCCACTGGTTGCAAAAACTCATGAAAATCAGCCTCTCTCATTTTCCCAGTCAATGCCTCTAGGGAAGTGTTCTCCTTGTGGGTATTCCTGTGCCCTCTACTCTCCCTTTTCCCTCTGTACAAGCAGGGCTCTCTCCCTTCTGTAGCACCTGCGATCTACTTCTCCCTCAAACCATATCTCTGCCCTCCCTACCTTCCTGAATGTGGCCTCTTTTTTATCTCTAGCTGTTCAGTTTGTTCTATCAGTCCCCAAGTTGATTTCTTGGTTATTCAGAATGATTTGATGGTTATTTAATTATGTTCTAAGGATGAGACAAGACTAGGATCCTCCTACTATGCTTCCATCTTAGCTTTCTCTATGAGTTATTCACATATTTTGGCTATTTATCTCTTATCAAATAAGTAATTTGCAAATATTTTCTCCCATTCCCTAGGTTGTCTTCATTGTGTCGGCTTTTTTTTTTTTTTTTTTGCTGTTTCCTTTCCAAATTTAAATAAAGGCTTTCTTTTAAACAAGTGAAAACTACATTAGTAAAAGTATTACCTGAGTCTTGATCAAGAACCCAACTGAGATTATTTTGATGATGCGATTATAAAAATTATATTAGAAAAATTCCATAAATGTATACATATCCATGTTTCTGTAAATTGGTTATCAATGCACAAAAACTAAATAATTTCAGTGAGAAACCTATGTATAATATATGTATTTCAATAGTAGTAAAATGTTGAGTATATTTTAATATAAGGTTCTAATTTTTAAAATGTGCTGTTAATTTCTAGATTTGTTCTTGATAACATTTATCTCCTATTTTTAAAAGTTTTATTTATTTATTTACTTGAGAGAGAGAGAGAGAGAGAGGGCATGCACAAGCATGCATGAGAGAAAGAATGCACAGAGGAAGAAGGAGAAGCAGATTCCCTGCTGAGAAGCAAACCCAATGTGGGACTAGATTCCAGGACCCTGAGATCATAACCTGAGCTGAAGGCAGATGCTTAACTGACTAAGCCACCCAAGTGTCCCTCTCCTGTCTTCTGGATATTTCCAAATATACTCTATCTCAGGTTTAAATTAAATTAAATTAAATTAAATTAAATTAAATTTCTCTCATTTGCTAACATGGGTTTCCAGAATAGTTCTGTTTACAAGGTAACATGTTCTAGTAATTGAGGCAGTAGATGGAATATGACAAACTTAAGAATTCATTATGATGAGGAAATGGAGAGAAAGGAACACTTATGCACTGTTCGTAGGAATGTGAATTGGTACAGCCACTGTGGATAATGGTACAGAGATTTCATAAAAAATTATAAATGAAAATGGTCCAATAATTCCATTACTGGTATTTACCTAGAGAAAATGAAAACACTAAATCAAAAAATAACTGCACCCGGGCAGCCCTGGTGGTACAGCGGTTTAGCGCCGCCTGCAGCCCAGGGTGTGATCCTGGAGACCCTGGATCATCGAGTCCCACATCAGGCTCTCTGTATGATGCCTGTTTCTTCCTCTGCCTGTGTCTCTGCCTCTCTCTTTCTCTGTCTCTATGAATAAATAAATAAAATCTTAAAAAAATAAATAAATAAAAAATAACTGCATCCTATGTTGATTGTATCCTTATTTATAATAACCGAGTTATGGAGGCAACATAAATGTTCATTGATAGATGAATGGATAAATATATGTGAGATATATACATATATAATAAAATATAATATATAGTGAAATATTACACAGCCAAAAAAAGAATGAGATCTTGATATGTGCAACAACACTAATGGGCTTAGGGGATATTATGGTAAGTGAAATAAGTAAGGAAAAGGTAAATATCTTATGGTTTCACTCATATGTGAAATTTAAAAAACAGACAAACAGCAGAATCAGACATATAAATATTGAGAACTGATGGTTGCTGGAAAGAAGGAGGTGAAGGGATAGGCAGAATGGATTTAGGGAAGTAGAAGATTCAGGTTTCCAGTTATGGAATAACTAAAACAAAGGAATAAAAGGCACAGCATAGGGAATATAGTCAATGATATTGTAATAGCATCGTATGGTAAGTGATGGTAGCTACCCTTCTGTGAGCATAGCATAATGTGTAGAGTTGTCCAAGCATTACATTGTACAGCTAAAACTAATATTACATTGTGTGCCAAATATATTCAAATTAAAGACAAATAATCCATTTTGATACATCATTGCCTTATTTGGATTATAGTAAAATTTAACCTAACAACATACAGAAAATAGGATCAGAGGCCTGCAAATAAACAAGATCCTAGCTGAACCTAGTAGCAGAGAAGCCAGGACTATTTATGGCTTAAGAGAGGACAATGACTGCCTTGAAAAAGAGGAAGTAATCTCCAAAAAGAAATGTGGAGATTAGTGAAATGAATAAAGGCAGAATATTTGGCCCATGCATTTTTCTAGTCCTCCTCAAATTACACTGCCTACATAAGGGGCCACCATGAGGAGTCCAGAGGCAAGACTGAAGCACTAGGCTTTAAAAGCAAATGTTGGAGGTACACTCTCTTTTGGTATCTAGACTTTACCTTAGCATAAACATATCCCTAGTATAGAAAAACCGTTTATTTTATGAAACTACTAGGCACCTAATTATTGCCCAAAGGAATAAACATGTCAAATACACACACACACACACACACACACACACACACACGCACACATCCTATGCATCCGTAGTTAGCATTCTGGAACTAAGGGTACATTTTTTTGTTTTCTATTCCTAAAAGTGTAGTTTGGGTAGCAAGCTTTACTAATTTAGTTACAGGATACTAACATTATCTATGGCTTATTTTATATGTCACTATTATATCACTTATTACATTTCATCTTGCTGTATACTTATGGGTATACATATTTTATGCTCTCTGCTATAATGTAAGCAATTGGAAAGTAGTTGTTTTATACATTATTCTCTCTGTCAAGGTACTTGAGCTATATTATGCATTACACATATTTATTTAGTGTATTAATTAAATAGTAGTTTTAGGGGAATTTTAACTTTTATGAAATTTTTGTTTTCCAGATGTGAAAGTTTTTTTAGAGTAATATGCTTTTTTAAACTTCATTTTCTGTTTTGTATCAGTGTAAAAAACTTGCAGTCAGAATTATTTAGCTTCTTTAACAGTAGGGAGAACACCTTTGCAAAAAAAAAATTGAATCTAAAAACAGTGTAAAATAAAAACACTTCGATAAAGTGAGCAAGACTCAGCAGCAGGAAGGTTCAAGGGTCAAAGTATCTCAGCTGAAGTCAACATTACAGAATTTTCTTTTCTTTTCTTTCCTTTTTTTAAAGAAAATTTTCCCTTTATGTCTCACTAAGTGCTTCTAGAACAAGAATTGACAAAATACAGTTAGTGAGCTAAAAATGAATTGTACATTTTTAAATAATTAAAAGATTAAAAGGACACAGGAAAATTATGTGTAATTGCAAATTCAATGTCCATAAATATGGTTTTATTTATGTGCCACTTATTCATTTTCATGTTATCTGTACTGCTTTCATACTAAAGTCAGTTGAGTAGTTGCAACTGAATGGCCTGAAAAGCTCAATATATTTACTCTCACTTTACAGAAAAAATATATTTAACCCTACTCTAAAATATTCACTGCATTCATTTCCCACAATGTGCTCCTAAAATGTCCAAAAAGGATTTAAAAGTTTTTATTATATTATATGTTATATTTTGTTAGTCAATTTTACCAAACCCAATTAGCACAATAATGTATTAAAACAGATTATTAAATTTCTATCATTCTATTCATTGCTTGAATTACATAAAAATGTTACCTGCTAAACTTTACCATGCTATTCACTTCAGCAAATGTGGGAAAGATGTTTGTAATTGACTCAATTATAAAGATACATGGAAATCTCCTCAGATTGGAAATGAAATGAAGAAATTGGTAAAATAATAATGACTTATTATAAAATATTACTGAATAATTAAGCAATACAGTTTTTATCACACATAAGAAACTATAGTACACTTAATAATCTGCATAAGATGAATGAAGTATGATGAAAATTGTTCGAAGATGTAAAATAATGATGTTAACATTTATTGAACACTTATATGTGAGGCATCATTCCAATAAATTTATATGTATTACTTCAATTATTCTTCCATACAGCCATATGAAATAGGTGCACATCGATTTCTCATTTTAAAAATGAAAGTAAACTGAGGCACAAAGGGGTTAAATAATTCACTTGAGGTCATGTAGGTCCATAAAGAGCTTTTATTTTTCCAGAGAGCAATGGGCATTTTAAGTTGGTTAGTATGACTTGAAGATATCTTCTATTGCTCATATCAATTGATTATATCTTCCATATTTTAGCAATTTCATCAGTGTGTTTTTTTCATTACCATTAATTTTCTAAAGCAAATAATGTCTAATATTTTGAGCAAAATTTTTTGAGCAAATTTAATACAAACTGATTCCTGTCCATAAAAATCATCAATTATTCTTTGCAGACAGCAGCATAAAGCTGATCCAGAGACACAAAGACAGTGCTTTGTATTTTGCAAAGCAGCAAGATAGTATATATAAATTTAGGTCTGAACTTTCCATGATTTCTACTTAAAATTCATAGAAATTGGCAAATTTTCATTGCAGCTTTTCAATTATAGCTCAATCTGAAAATCAATGAGGTATATTTTTATAATAACACTATTTTAGATGTTTTGTAGAGAAGTGGAAAATTATGAAAAATAATAAAGAATAATGTATTTAGTATTGCTGAAGCCCTCTAAATCATTATGTGAAAATCACATACATCAAGAAAAACAAAGAGAAAGAAATTAACATGAGCATGATATTTTGCAAAAGACATCAAGACTTTCCACATATGCAGGAGACATAAAAGGAATTGAAAACTCTGGTAGAAAGTCAGAACATATATTATATTTAAAGAAAAATGATGACAAAAAGATTGAATTGAGAAAAAATAGTTTTATGTCTTTCTTACTAGCCTCCAATAAATTCAGCAGATACTGGATAATGATGAGAAGGTCTCAGGAATAGAAGATTCCACAGAAACCAGCATGAAAACATTCTAAACTAAATATGACTCAAGGTTTTAACATTACTAAGGACATGTCTGTATCATAATATTGTACATTAATATGCATATAAAAATATATATTATACAGAATATAATATTACATATTATATATATTACAGAATATAATATGTATACCCTTGGTTCTTTTTAAGTTTGCTAATCTCATTAAAATGACAAGGTCTTGTATCTACTGTACAGTACTTCCCTTCTAAAATGTTAAAGCATATTTCAGCCATAATTATTCACAAAATATGAAAATAAAATGAAGAATCTTCTGTGGTTTGTTTTGTTTTAGTATTTAAAGAGTCTATGCCCTCTAATGAAATCTGAGAAAGTCAAAGATTTTGGCAACAGTCTCCAGTGAGAGAAAATTCAAATACAAGATTAAGTGCAGCTTTTGGATTTCTGACTTTTGTCTCTCTTCTTTCCAAGATTTCTCACATAAATCCTTATAATTTAAAAAGAGGGGTTGCTTGGGTGGTTGAATCAGTTGAATGTCAGACTCTTGGTTACAGTTTAATGGTCTGATGGTTGTGGGATCAAGCCCCATATCATGCTCCATGCTCCGCGTGCAGTCTACTTCAGATTCTCTCTCCTTCTGCTTATCCCCCCACTCATTCTCTCTCTCAAATAAATAAATAAATAAATAAATAAATAAATAAACAAAATCTTAAAAAAATAAAAAAGAGAAGGGAAAAGGAATTGGGGTGAAGGATGTAGAATTAGTTGAAACTCATTCAAAACAATATAAATTATTTAGTGTGGAAGAATATGGTTTCCCTTATATTTTATCTTGGGACTTCTGTGGGTTACCACAAAATAAGTCTTCCTTAAGGGAAAACAATAAAGTTAACTCAAATTCAATTCAATTTGATTTCCCAAAGTTTATTAGTATGAATTTACTAAAGAAAATTAAAAATCATTGGCTCTTTTAATTAGATATTGTAATTATAGTAATCGTCCTCCAAAAAATTGTCACTCTCTTGGAAGGCATTTCTGTCACCTTAGCTATTGCTTTTGCTCTGCTAATTATTTAACTATACATAGCAAAAATTATTGAAGTAAATATGGTAGTTTCCAGAAGTAAATATCAATAATCATCATAGTTCATATCCAGTTATACAGGTATGATTTTCATGATATAGATGGTTCCTGACACAACTCTGTATGCAACTCAATTCCATACAGAAATTCCTACTCCTGTTCATCCTTTTTTGGAAAGGAATCAAAATAGTAAAGAAAGAAAAAGAAGAGTTAGAAAAAGGAGGAAGAAAATCTCCTGAATAACAGGAGTTTTTGATGTTGCCTATATCTAGCTTAGAATGGAGATTTGTAGTGAGAGTCTCAACCTGTTATTTCCTACATTATTTGGACCTAAGTGCATGCATGTCTGTGACTTTTTTTTTTAATGTCTGTGACTTTCTAGCACACCAGACTCACTTAAATTTGTGCCTCAATGAACATTTTTAAATAAAGTATCAAATAACTCATCTAAGGTAGTCTCCTATTTAATTCTTAGAATATTTGACATTAATTATAAAACCCATATCAGAATAAAAGTTCCCCATATCCTCCCTTTTCTGGCCATGTGTTCTTTGTTTTAATTAAATCAAAATATAAATTAAATTATCTGGTGGTGGATACTGAATAAATACATTTTTAATAAGCTCCCCAGATCATTCTTGAGCACAAGGAAGTCCAAGACCTTATTTAGCACTATCAGGAAAGTGAATTGTCCCAGTATCCATTTAACTAGTATCCATTTAACTAGTATCTAAACATGATATGCCTCTATCACTCTGATACAACTTTTATAACCTTACAGATTTAGCAGGGGCTGTTTATCTAACATTGGCTTTACATTCTTAATTTTTTCTGCCACCTTTATCCCAGATTCAGACCTCTGGTTTCGTGACCTTGGCAAGGCAAGCAGACTATAACCCCCAATTCAAGCTCCTTTTATTTAATGACCTCTTTTTAATGTTCTTAGTCCTTTGATTATATTCTAATTTTGGTTAATTTATTCATTGTAAGACAGCAAGAAGCTCTTAAATTACTTTTCCTTGTGAAAAGATGTTGCAGATACATTTTGGAGGTGAAAATATTAAGGGGTTATTATGAGCAATGGGGAAATTGAGTCAACTTTAAGGTCTAAGTTCCATCTTTAAGGAGGTGGGTATTATCACAGTGGCCTTGCTCTTATGATAATTCTTTCCTTGTACTTAGTGAAATTTATCATGTAGTATCCTGGTTTCCTAACTAACCTGGAATAAGAAGTGCTTCAGGATTAGAGTACATAAAGTGTACTGACCTAGAGTTTTTATAGTTGGATTTTACTTCTCCAGAGAAAATGAACACCTTTAATTGCTTACCAAAATATTTTACTATTTTATACATTTGAGTATCTTTATTTCAATTAAAAAAGATAAAAAAGGTATGGTTTCATGTCTCTAAGTGTTTTATAAGATTATCAGCTACATTTAGCCTTTTTTATATAATAATACTATCATGACTGTTCTGCAAAATTACAACTTTCTCAAGCATATGTACTCTATATTTTAGCTTTCACATATATAGAATTTAATAATGAAAGTTCAAGATTAATAAAACTGTCATAAGGAAAAACAGCAGGGTTTCTTTGATTGATCTTATAATTAATTTTTTATTGAAAATCAATATTTTTCTCTTCCAGTTAAGGTATTATATTCTTCAATACAACAGCAATTATACTCAACATGAATATACTAAAACTTGTCTGTTTTTTGATTAACATATCATTTCATGGAATCTTGAAAAAAGCAAATGACATGTTAATAGATGATACAAACATCTCTCATTTATTACATTAAAAAATTGGAAATGTGATAATAGATAAAAAGTATTTTAAATTATCAAAAGAAAATATTTATAGAAAGAATTTGTCTCAATTAAAGCCATATATGAAAAAGACACAACTCACATCACAGTCAACATTAAAATAATATATGTGAATGCTTTTTCTTTAAGATCAATAAAATGTAAGGATGCCTATTCTCATCACTTCTATTCAACATCATGCTGGTACTTTTAGCCAGAGTAATTAGGAAGAAAAAAAAATAAAAGTCATACAAATTAGAAAGGAAGAAGAAAAATTGTATTTGTAGATGTCATGATCTTATATAATCATAAAAACTCCTCAAAAAAATGCCTACTAGAACTAATCAATATATTTGGTAGAATTGCAGAATACAAAATCAACATATAAAAATCAGTTGTATTTCTATATATTAACAATGACTTATCTGAAAAGAAGTTAAGAAAAACAATCTCATTGGGCACATGGAAGGCTCAGTTGGTTGAGTGTCAAACTCTTGGTTTCAGCTCAAGTCATGATCTTGGGGTCCTGAGATTGAGACCCACATTAGGCAAGTCTGCTTGAGATTCTCTCTCTCTCCCTCTGACTCTCTCCCCACTCATCCTCTCCCTCTCTCTCATTCTCTCTCCAAATAAATAAATAAATCTTAAAAAAAGAAAAAGAATCCTATTGACAAAAAGATCAAAAAGGATAAAATATTTAAGGGTAAACTTAACCAGAAAGTGAAAGATTGTATGATGAAAATTACAAAACACTGATGAAAGAAACTAGACAAAAATAAAAGAAAAGGCATCCCAGGTTCACAGATTGAAAAACATAATAATATTGTTAAAATGTCCAAAGTATCCAAAGCTATCTACAGATACATTATAATCTTTATCAAAATCTCAATTCCTGGGGATCCCTGGGTGGCTCAGTAGTTTGGCACCTGCCTTCAGCCAGGGCGTAATCCTGGAGACCTGGGATCGAGTCCCGCATCGGGCTCCCTGCGTGGAGCCTGCTTCTCCCTCTGCCTGTGTCTCTGCCTCTCTCTCTTTCTGTGTGTATTTCATGAATAAATAAATAAAATCTTAAAAAACAAAAACAAAATCTCAATGCCCTTTTTATAGAAATAGAAAAAAATCATAACATTCATATGAAACTATAGAAACCCCAATAGCCAAAGCAATCGTGAGAAAGAAGAAGGCATCACAAAGCTGAAGGCATCACATTTTCTGAATTCAAAATATACTACAAAGCTATAGTAACTAAAATAGTAGTGTATAGGCACTAACTGACATATGGACTTACAGAATGGGACTAAAAAGCAAGAAAAAATGCATTTATGGTTAGCTGATCTTTGATGAGGGTGTCAAGAATATACAATAGGAAAAAAAAGAATATACAATGGGAAAAGGACAGCCTCCTGAATAAAACTGCATATCTACATGCAAAAGAATGAAATTGGACCTTATCTTACACCATACACAAAAATCAACTCACAATGGATTGAAGATTTAAATGTAGTGCCTGAAGCTGTAAAACCCCTAGCAAAAGAAAAGCTTCATGAGAATTGTCTTGGAGATGATTTCTTGAGTATAATACCAAAACAAGCAACACAAGCAAAAATTGATCAGTGGGAATACATCAAACCAAAAAGCTTCTGTACAACAAAGCAAACTATCTAGAGTGCAAAGGCAACTAATAGAATGGGAGAAAATATTTGCAAACCATCCATGTAATAAGGGGTTAATCACTAAACTATAAAAGTAACTCATGCAATTCAATATAAATGTAACTTATACAATTCACTAGGAAAGAAACAAATAGTGTGATTAAACAATGGGCAAAGTATTCAATAGACATTTCTCCAAAGACATACAAATAGCCAATAGATACATGAAAAAGTGCTAAAGGTCACTAATCATCAAAGAAATAAAAATCAAAGCCACCTTGAAATATCACCTTGTACCTCTTAGAATGGCTATTATAACAAAATAAAATATAACAAGCACTGGTGAAGATGTGGAGAAATTGGAATCCTTGTACAATGTTAGTAGAAATGTAAAATGGTGCAACTGCTATGGAAATCATTTTGGAGTTTCCTCCTAAAAACTAAAAATATAACTATCATATGATACAGAAATTCCATGTCTGAGTATATATAAAAAATCAAAATTAGTATCTTGAAGAAATATCTACACTCCATTTTCATTGCAGCATTATTCACAATACCTGAGGCATAGAAATAACCTGGTGTCTCACCAGAAAAATGCATAAAACAATGTGGTGTATACATACAATGGGATATTAGCCTTAATAAAGAGAGAAATCCTGCCCTCCGCAACAACATGGATGAATCTGGAGGACATCATGCTAAGTGAAATAAATTAGTCACAGAAGAATAAAAACTACGTGATTTCACTTATATGCGGTAAACAAGATAATCAAACTCATAAAAATAAAGTGGAATGGTGGTTTCCAGAACCTGGGGGGAATGGGGAATGGGGAGTTGCTGTTCAACAGGTATAAAGTTTCAGTTATACAAGATGAGTAAGTTCTAAAGATATGCTAAACAACGTTGTGTCTACAGCTAACAATATTCTATTTATGCACCTAAATTTTGTGGAGAGAGTAGATTTGTTTTGTTTTAAAGATTTTATTTACTTATTCATGAGAGACACACACAGAGAGAGAGAGAGAGAGAGAGAGAGGGAGAGACACAGGCAGAGGGAGAAGCAGGCTCCCTGCATGGAGCCCGCTATGGGGCTCAATCCTGGGAATCCAGGATAACGCCCTGAGCCAAAGGCAGATGCTCAACCACTGAGCCACCCAGGCATCCCAGAGAGGGTAGATATTATGTTAAGTGTTCTTACCACAATATAAATAAAATAAAAACTAGAATACTTTTATAAAAAATAAAGATTACTTATTAAAATATATTCATGAACTGTCTGGAGTCCTGGAATCAAGCACATTGATTAACATATCATAGTTTTTTTAGATTTAAAAATCATAAGTAGATATTCCACAGGTCATGTTGAGTCCTGTATTTTCTTTTTTAGAATTATTTGTTTTAGAAAGAAAGGGAGTGCTAGAGGGGGAAAAAGAGGTAGAGAAGCAGACTCACTGCTGAGCAGGCAGCCCAATGTGAGGCTTGTTCTCACAACCCAGAGATCATGACCTGAGCTGAAATAAAGTGTTGGACACTCAACCAACTGAGCCACCCAGACACTCTGAGTTCTATATTTTCTATTTTTATCACCACACTTTTTTCCTTAAGGTATTGTACCTATTAACATTCTTTCTTTGCTACCACTTATTACTTTGTTCTTCCTGTGATACGGAACTATTTGAGAGGAGAAAAACAAATAGAACTTGTTCCTAAAAGTATTCAAAAACACAAAATAGTTCAGCAAATTATTGGGGGTTAATTTGCCTTGACCTCTAAGATAAAGTCCAGAGTCCTTACTATGCCTTTTAAAGCCTACATAATCTATGCCTGACCTTCATTTCCTGCCTAGTTTTGTGCTATTCTCCAATATATATAATTCATTTCAACCAAAGTTAAATCTATCTTTTGAGTAAACCTTCAACTTTCATGCTGCAGTGCCTTTTTGAAAAAAACTCTGTATTGTTCCTCCTACCTAGAGTTCATTCTTTCCTATATCTGTATCAAAATCCTATCCAGTCCTTAAGATTCATTTCAAATCATCTCTCCTCCATGAAGTATTCTAATATTGCTCTGATCAGACTTATTTCTTGTCTTTGAATGCCAATAGGGCTCAGTCATCAAGCAACTTAAAACAGTTCTTGTAATATACTCCTTTTTTATGCCTTTGAAAACTTTTAAGCGAATATACTTTATCTCCCCAACAACATTATAAGCCTTTAGTGGGAATGAGTACATATTGTTTATCTTGTAATCCTTATAGAGCCTTAAAAAAACATAATGCATACAGCAGGGGTTTAAAAAACATTGAATGAAGGAAACAATAAATTAATACCAACATCTTAGTTAAGGAACTGGCTGGTTGAACGTTACAACAGACTTCAGACTAAATTAGTTGTGTTGCCTAAGTTTTTATATGACTATTACATATGGAGTTGTTTTTATTAGTGTTATTATAACTACATCATAATCATTAGCCATAAAAGGACACCTAAATGCCACTTGTGCTCACAGCAGTGAGTTTTTCAGGGAAAAGGTGGACAAAAGATTTAACAGTTTCTCTTGAGTAGGCTATTGGTTGTATGGATAAAAACCAATCAATCATGTTAAGGACTTTCTAAACATATTTCCAGGTATAATGTATGGCTACTGAAGAACTAATAGAAATAAGGTGTAAGTAGGTTATGAGGTCTGTATCTTGAATGGGAACATTTGAGAGCATGGAAGGGTAAGTCACTTTAATTGTAACAGAATAAGGAAGTTTAACCAACAGTAACAAAGGATTCTCATATTTTCCCCCAGTGATTAATTTTTAACTAAGTTTTTATTTTAATTCCAGTTATTTAATATACTGTTATATTAGTTTCAGGTGCACATTATAGAGATTCAACAATTCCATACATCACCCAGTGCTCACAACAAGGACATTTTAATCCCTATCACCTATTTCACCCATGCCTCCACACAATTTTCCTCTGGTAACAATCAGTTTGTTCTCTATAGTGAAGAATCTGTTTCTTGGTTTCCATCTCTCTTTTTACCCTTGCTTATTAGTTTTCTTCATTAAATTCCATGTAAGAGTAAAATCATATGGTATAGTTCTAAATCATATGGTATAAGTTCTAAAGATATGTCAATAAAGTCAATATATATATATATATATATATTGACTGATTTACTTTGCTTAGAATTATACTCTCTACCTCCATTCATGTTGTTGCAAATGACAAGATTTCATTCATTTTTATGGCTGAATAATATTCATATTTATATATGTATATATATATATATACACATTACTTGTTCTTTATCAATTCATCAATTGGTGAATTGGATTTCATGGATTTCATTATTTGGCTATTGTAAATAATTCTGCTTATAAACATAGAGGTGAAGCATTCTTTTGAATTAGTGTTTTTGTATTTTGGGGGTAAATTCCAAATATTATGATTACTGGATCAAAGGTACTTCTATTTTTAACTGTTTGAGGAATCCATACTGTTCTCCACAATGGCTGCCCTAGTTTGCATTCCCATAGGAGGGTTCCTTTTTTTCCCCACATCTTTGCCAACATTTGAGGTTTCTTGTGATTTTATTTATTTATTTTTTATTTTTTGGCCATTCTTACAAGTGTGAGGTCACAGGTGTGAATATCTCATTGTAGTTTTTATTTACATTTCCCTGATGACGAGTGAAGTTCTTTTTTATATCTCCTTTAGTTGTAATGTTAGATTGTTGTTTTTAATTTTTTCTTGCTTATTGAGATAGGCTTGTATTACTATTTATTTCCCTCTTAGAACCACGTTTTGCTGCATCTCAAAGGCTTAGGACTATTTTGTTTTCATTTTCATTTATTTCCATGTACTTTTGTATTTCTTCCTTGATTTTTTTTTTTTGGTTGACTTATTCATTGTTCAGTAACATGTTATTTAACCTCCATGTATTTGTGGTCTTTCCAGTTCTTTCTTTCTTTCTTTCTTCCTTTCTTTCTTTCTTTCTTTCTTTCTTTCTTCTTTCTTTCTTCTTTCTTCTTTCCTTCTTTCTTTCTTTTTCTTTCTTTCTTTCTTTCTTTTCTTTCTTCCCTTTTTGTTTATTTGTTTGTTTTTCTTTTGGTTGATTTCTAGTTTCATAGTGTTGTGGTCATGAGAGATGTGTGGTATGACTTCAATATTTTTTTAATTTGTTGAGTGGCCTAATTTTTGTGAGTGGCCTAATATGTGATCTATTCTAGAGAAATTCAATATACACTTGAAAAGAATGTATATTCTGCTATTTTAGGTTGGAATACTCTGAATATATCTGTTTAAACCCATGTGCTCATGTGTGTCATTCAAAGTCATTGTTTCCTTTTATATTCTCTGTTTAGACTATCTGTCCATTGACATAAGTGGGATGTTAAAGTCCCCAAGTATGCTTGTGTTACTAACTATTAGTAACTCTGTTAATCCCTGTTTTATGTACCTAGGTGCTCTCATGTTGGGTACATAATCATTTACAATTGTTATATCTTCTTTTTGGATTCTCCCCTTTATTATGATATAGTGCCCCTGCTTTATCTCTTGTTACATCCTTTGTGTTAAATTTTGTTTTGTCTGATATAGGTATTGCTACCCTGGCTTTCTTTTGACATCCATTTGCATGATAAATGTTTCTCCACTCCCTCACTTTCAATCAGTAGGTGCCTTTAGGTCTGATATGGGTCTCTTGTCAGCAGGATATAGATTATTCCTGTTTGTTTGATTTTTAATCAATTCTGTCTCCCTATGTCTTTTGATTGGAACATTTAGTCCATTTATATTCACAGTAATTATCAATAGATATATGTTTATTGCCATGTTGTTACTTTTTTGTGGTTGTTTCTATAGGTTGTCTCATTCTTTCTTGCTTCTTTTTCATGGTTTGCCGGGCTTCTTTAGTGATGTACTTGGATTCCTTTCTTATTCTTTGCTTATCTCTTACTAGTTATTGAACTACAATTACCATTAGTTGGTATATAACATCCTCTGCAATCTGTGTATATTAATAGTTGCCCTTTCTTTACTCCCACCCCCACATTTTATGTATATTGTGTTATATTTTATATGTTTTTATTTTGTGAATTCCCCTGACTGATTTTACAGATAAATATATCATATATGTGTGTATATATATATATATATATATACACTCACATTTATGTTCTTTTTCCCACTCAGTTCTCTTTAATATTTCTTGTAGGTTTGGTTTAGTGCTTATGAACTCCTGTTGTTTCTGTTTCTTTGAGTAACTCATTTTTCATTTTACTACTTTTTTTCTGAGAAACTATCTTTTTGTTTTCTATTCTAAATGATAGCCTTGCTGGATAGAGTATTTTTGGCTGCAGATTTTTCTCTTTAAGCACTTTGAATATAACATGCTATTCCCTTGTGACATGCAATATTTCTGCTTAAAAACTTACAGATAGCTTTATGTGATTTTCCTTGTATTGAACTCTTTTTTCTTGTTATTTTTAATTTTTTATCACTAATTTTTGCCATTTTAATTACCTATGTCTTGATATGAACCTCCCTGGGTTGATTTTTTGGGGGATCTCTATGTTCCCTGGATCTGGATATCTGTTTTCTTCCCCAGATTGGAGAATTTTTCAGCTCTTTTTTCAAATAAAATACCTTCTCCCTTTTCTCTTTCTTCTTTTTCTGAGTTTTCTACAACACAAATGTTTTTATGCTTAATGAAGTCACTCAGTTTTGCAAGACTATTCTCCATTTGCTTATTTTTTCCTCTCATTTGCTCAGTTTGGTTACTTTCCATTGCTCTGTTTTATAGGTCATTAATTCATTCTTATGTTTCATCCCCTCTGCTATTTATTCTATCAAGTGTATTTTTAATTTTATTTATTGTGTTCTTCATCTCTGATTGGTTCTTTTTTAAATCTTTTTTTTTAAATTTTTATTTATTTATGTATTATAGTCACAGAGAGAGAGAGAGGCAGAGACACAGGCAGAGGGAGAAGCAGGCTCCATGCACTGGGAGCCCGATGTGGGATTCGATCCCGGGTCTCCAGGATCGCGCCCTGGGCCAAAGGCAGGAGCTAAACCACTGCGCCACCCAGGGATCCCTCTGATTGGTTCTTTTTTATCTCTTTATTAAGGGTCTTACTGATGTCCTCTACTCTTTTCTCAAGTCCAGTGAGTATCTTTATGATCACTGCTTTAAATTTTCCATCAGGCATATTATTATATACATTTGTCTTAGGTTTCTTGCTGTGAATTTGTTCTATTATTTTATTTGTGATATATTCCCCTGTCTCCTCATTTTGTATAACTTTCTGTGTCTGTTTCTGTGTGGCAGGAATGCCAGATATGTTTCCTGATCTTGAAGGCAATGGTCTTATGGAGAAGAGTTGCTGTAGCAACCTCCAGTTCAGTGTCCCCTACTCCCTAGGACCTGGCACTTTAGGAGTGACTCATGTGTGTTTTGTGTGTCCTGTTGTGTTCCGGTTGTTTTTGCCTTCAGTCTGGTTATCTGAAGTCTTTTCACCTGTTGTAGGCAGTGTTTAGTCTCTAGTAAGTGTGGGGTGCATTTTAACAATGCATAGAATAGTCTGCTTGCTAAACCTGGAACCCCCACTACCAGTATGGGTTGGACTAAGTGGCTCTGCACAGCATGTGTGGTCGGGGCACGTATTGTTACAAGATGCATCTCAGGCTTCTGCAGCGCCCACTGCTGCTGTCACAGTTAATGCTATGGCGACTGTAGCCACCAGGTCTAAGGCCCCACAAAAGGCATGGGTCAAGAGAGGGTACTGGTAAGGTTTGTGCTGGTATTTTGGGGAGGGAACCCATGGCCCTGGGACTGAGGAAAGGTGATTGAAAAGGGTGAATCAGCTGAAGGGTCAGGAGGTCAGGGCTTTGTGTGAGCATGTTAGGTAGTGAATGTGGGCACAGTGCTCATTCCTAGAGGTGGCTGTGTGTTTACCCTGAGGGGCAGGAGGGGAAATTGCTCCCTACCAGCTACTTTGTTCCTAGAGGGTCTCTCCGATATCCTTATCTCTTCTGGGGTATGCTCTGCAATGAGTAAGTCACTCTCCCTCCCATGTGACCCAAGTATTTACCTAACTACTGGTTCTATAATATATCTGCTCAGGGTGTTTGCATACTGCCTCTTTATGGGCAGGGACTCAGCTTCCTAAGACTCTCAGAGCTCTTCCAGAGCCAAGTTCATTGGTTTTTAGAATTCCAGGGTTTAAATCGTACTCATTGTAAGAACTCATGATATTCAGACACTCTCACTTTTAAAGCCACATGTTATGGGGGTTTGTCTTCCCTGTGAGTTATCTCTGGTGTTCACTTTCTTGCCTTTCACCATTCTCCTGGCTCCCTCCTGTCCAGAGAGGACCATAGTTCATGTAGACCTCAAATGACATCTCCACCTTTCCTATCTTCTTTAATGTGACCCCTTCTCTACCTTTGGTTGTGGAGCTAATTCTGCCCATCATTGGGTCATTTTCTGGATTGTTTACAATGATATGTTGTCTAGTTGTATCCATGGGATGAGAGGAATTTAGGGTCCTCCTACTCTGCTATCTTCCCCTATCTCCCCTACTTCTGATAGTTTTAATAAACATGATCACTGGCATTGCTCTCTTCCAGTGTCAATTCTAGTAATATGTAAATATTATATCTATATATTGGTTTGGAAAATACGGTATTATTTTACTATGTTTCAGAGTAAAATCTCATGTAATGCTTTTTGTTTTAAATTTCAATAATACCTGTTTCATCCTAAAATATCAGGTATCTGAAAACTACTTGATTTCAATTTTGTCACTTTAAGTTACCTTATCTTACATGGTTCTTTTTAAGCATATTTACAAAAATCATATTTCTTGACCACCAGGGTTATGATTTTCCATTCCGTTTAGTAAAATTAAAATATGAATGGAATAGTTTCACCATGAACAGAATAAATTAATGGCTGGGGCACCTGGGTGGCTCAGTCAGTTGGGCATCTGACTCTTGCTCTTGTCTTAGGTCTTGATATCAGGGTCATGAATTCAAGCCCTACATTGGACCCCATAATAGGCATGGGGTCTACTTAAAAAAAGGTTTTAAAAATTAGAATATACCTAATTGTTATATTTTTCATTTTAGAATGGAGGGTTATTTTTTATATATAAGGAAGCTTGTCTTGATATGTGATATTGAGAGATAAACCATAGACAGCAATGTAAAGAGGTGAGGGGAGAAAAGTTTATGCTTCATTTGAAAGCACCAGTAAATATATGCCATTTCATTAATATCTATGGTGTACTCAATGATTAAATTTAAAAATACTATTAGTTTATTATTATACCCTAGTATGATCTTATTATTTGCTATGCCCTTAAAAATTGGTTCACACCAAATGATAACCACAATCCTTATGATCAGGATAAAACTAGAAATTGCATATAGCTTTTAGATGTTCTCATAACTTTAGCTGCCTTCCATACAATGCCTGTAGGATATTATCTTCTTATCAATGTATAGGATTTTTGCATGGAGGAGGTAACAGCCCACTGCTTTTGATTTAATACCTTTTTAATCAGTTGCCCAAGAACAAAACTAAAGAAAATAAATAAGTTCTTACAACTGGGTGGTCTTCTAGTATTGATTATTGGAATCTATATACTAGGATAGCACTTGCTAAAGTGTTGTGCTTTTTTACATAAAAATTGCTACAGTCCAATAATTGCATAGAAAGTCTCCATAATCCCCATACCCAGTTTCCACTATTATTATTTTATATTAGTATGACACTTTTGTTATGATTAATTAACCAATATTGACACATTATTATTGGCTAAAATGCATTCTTTATTCAGATTTCCTGTTTTTACCTAAGGTCTTTTTTTTCTCTTCCACATCACATTTGTCATGTCTTCATAGGATCTTCTTGACTGTGACAATTTCTCAGACTTTCTTTTTTTTAAATTTATTTATTCATTTTACAGAAAGAGAGAGAGAGAGCAAGTGAGGGTAGTGGCAAAGGGAGAGAGGATCCTCAAGATGACTCCCACCTGAGCATGGAGTCTGATGTGGACCTCCATCTCAGGACCCTGAGATCATGACCTGAGCTGAAACCGAGTCAGCCACTCAACTGACTAAGCCACCCAGGCATCCCTCAGACTTTCTTTTTTTGTGTGACATTAATAGTTTGAAGATTACAAACCAGGTACTTATTAAATGTTCCTCTATTTGGATTCATTTGCTGGCTTTTCTCGTAATTAGACTGGGGAGCTTATAGGTTTTGTGGAAGAAAAGGACAGAAAGGGATCCCTGGGTGGCGCAGCGGTTTGGCGCCTGCCTTTGGCCCAGGGCACGATCCTGGAGACCCGGGATCGAATCCCACGTCAGGCTCCCGGTGCATGGAGCCTGCTTCTCCCTCTGCCTGTGTCTCTGCCTCTCTCTCTCTCTCTCTCTCTCTCTCTCTGACTATCATGAATAAATAAATAAATAAATAAATAAATAAATAAAAGAAAAGAAAAGGACAGAAATAAAGTACCATTCTCATCACATCATACCAAGGGTATATACTGTCAAAATGACTGAGTACTCCTGTTGTTAAACTTAATTACCTGACTGAGGGAGTATTTGTCAGGTTTCTCTACTGTAAATTTACTCCCTCCCTCACCTCAGCAGTTCTATACTGTATTGCTTTTAACAAAGAAGTCTATGTGCAGCCCAAACTTAAAGCACAATATTCACCCCCACCTCCTTGAAGGCATACTATGTACATAAATCATATGGAGTTTTTCTGCATAATACATATGTCTCTATTCAATCACTTGTTCAAATCGATATGGACTTATGAATATTTTTTACTTTTGTTTATAATCAAACAATATTTTATTTTGTTGTTAAAATCATTCTGGCTTTGGTCAATGGGAGCTTTTTCAGTTTGTTCTTTTGTCCCTTTGATGTGACATAGCCCCCATCATTATTTTTTGAGGGCTTTCTTACTTTATGGCACCACAAAATGTTCCAGGTTTATCTTGCAGAATATGACATTACAACTTGAGTTTGAATGTTTTTTAATTAGGGCCTTATTGTTCCCCATTCTTCCACCTTGATTTCATTTTTTTTATCTTTAAATATGAATTTTACACTGATATGCATATAACACTACAAGCAATTTTTCCTTACAAATTCATAGGAAAGACATCAATAAGATTATTATTAAGAAGATGTCTTACAAAAATCAGAAAAAAGACAGACAAATTTAAACAATAAACTTTAAAGTATAAGTGACTGGACATTTATGAGCTGTATTACAGTTTGATACTAATATGTTGTTCTTGAGGTCACATATTAAATAGTACAACACATTTTGTCTTTTAGTTCTATTTCCAAATGCAGAAATGAAATAGTTGCCTTTCAAATATCAGAAATAACAACTATAGACATGCTTAATCATAATATTTAAAGGAATATGAACCTAACATATTGTTAGATCTCTAGATGGAAAGGAGTCCCCAATTTTTCAAATCTTAAACACATTTTAGTTAATTTTAAGTTAAATGAATATGCAATACTACACTGATAGAAATGAACCATGAGAACCAAGGTACCTCATTCTCAAGAATGAGGTTGTAAGTAACAAAGATTTAAAATCATCCAATAGTTCCATCACTAAAATTGTTTGGAATCATTGCACTAATATTAAATTATTTGTTAAAATGTTCTAAATTTAGTAAAATGATTAAACAATTTCTATAATTTTGTACAGTACATTTTAAACCATAGGCAAAGGTATTTAACCTTAAACTTTCTATAAACTACAAATTGTAGTTTGTTCCTTATTTCCTTTTTATTTTTTTATTTTTTTATTATTTGTTTTCTCTTATAGAGATGCAAAATATCTTTGTCTTTTTTTTAATTAATTTTTATTGGTGTTCAATTTACCAACATACAGAAAAACACCCAGTGCTCATCCCGTCAAGTGTCCACCTCAGTGCCCGTCACCCATTCCCCTCCAACACCCGCCCTCCTCCCCTTCCACCACCCCTAGTTCGTTTCCCAGAGTTAGGAGTCTTTATGTTCTGTCTCCCTTCCTGATATTTCCCAACATTTCTTTTCCCTTCCTTTATATTCCCTTTCACTATTATTTATATTCCCCAAATGAATGAGAACATACACTGTTTGTCCTTCTCCGATTGACTTATTTCACTCAGCATAATACCCTCCAGTTCCATCCACGTTGAAGCAAATGGTGGGTATTTGTTGTTTCTAATTGCTGAGTAATATTCCATTGTATACATAAACCACATCTTATTTCCTTTTTAGTAATAGTTTCTACTGAATAATGCAGTATAAAAAAAATTTGCTAAGTGAAAGACATCAGATTGAGAAAAACAAATATGTGAATCTACTCATTCACAATTAGAATCTAAAAACAAATGAATAAACAAACAAAAATCAACATATGTCTTATAAGAAGCATGATCATAACACACTGTTGAAATATTTGTTCTGGCTTTTGGAATGCTAAGGATGAAATAATGAAAAGAAAGGACACTTAACAAGGTAGTTGTAATGAAGCAAAAATGTAGAGTTAGTAGACAACTAAGACAAAAAATGATAATGACTGGCTATTGGTATGTGCATATTTACAATATGGGATCATAATACAGTACAGTTCCTAAAGGAAGTACATATTTACAATTCAAGTACATTGGAATATATTTGGGTTTATAAATATTCAAACCGATATATTAATATACCTATTTACTTTTTTCTTTCTCCAAATTTTTACTTAAATTCCACTTAGTTAACATACAATATAATTAGTTTAGGTGTAGAATTTAGTGATTCATCACTTATGTACAACTTTAACACTTTGGATTTAATATCCAATAGGAATAATTGTAGGTTATTCAATTATGTTGCATGTTAATAATTTAGTCCTACATCAGGCTCCCCGCAGGGAGACTGCTTCTCCTTCCCTATGTCTCTGCCTCTATCTATTTATTTATGAATTAATAAATAAAATATTTTAAAAATTGCAACCTACTATCTCAGAAGTTATATAGCATTTTCTTGGGTAATCACAAAAATATCTAGGAAAATTAGTATATACACTATTTCTTAAAATGTCTGTATCATGTTCAATCTAATATTATACTTAATGTCATTTCACAAAGTCTTGTGCATGTTTACATTATAACAAGAAGACTGAGTTCCTACAAAAGCATCATTTTGCACAGTTGACTGCCATTTCTCATGTTATGTTGCTTTTTCTACTGATATTATGTTTTGAACTTATGGAAGCAAAGAATTGTCAGGCAGATATATTGGGGGGAAAAAGAAACCTTATATCTAGAAGCACATTTACCAGTCCTCCGTACTTATATAGAGACACAGTACAGGAAATAAATAAAGATTATTTCCAAATAAATAAGCATAGCTTCATGTTGAACTATTATATAATTTAAAATATATCAAAAATATTTATTTTCCTATGGCTCTTTCACACTTCAATTATATTGTCAAGGTCATCAGTTGTGTATACATATATATGGGGAAAATAAAATCTGGTATGAAGAAAGAAAACAAGTAAGAAACTACTAGGTTGCTACTTTGGACGAGATTAGAGTACAGAACATAATTTTCTTCCATTCAAACAGTACTAGTAGACACAAAAATAAAGACAAACTCAAATATTTTATGAGCTATACTGTCATTTCTTATTTCCTTTAATGTCTTGAAATAGCTGACATGTTCTATTTCCTATGTTCAGATATTGCTGCTATAAGCACCATTTCATTACTTGCTTTATGCAAAATATTTTCATGATTGTAAATTACCTATGAAATGAATACTACTTAAAATAATTATCAAATGCCAAATTAAGCTGTTCTTTACTATCACATAAAGATGATGTATTTATTGAGTGTAAATACAGTAACTATGTACTGAGGAACAGATAAGAATATGCTGAGCAATGAGAGCTTTTGTTTTGTCAGAACTGCCCTCACAGAAGTCAGAAAGAGTTCCTATTTATGTGATTTATTACACTGGCACAGAGAATCACAAGTATATAAACATTGAAGCCACAGAGGATATTTCCAAAATTTAGTAATTATAATAATCATCTCTTATTACTAAAACAGAAATCCTAACAGAATTGGAATGGAATCAGAAAAGTGAACTCACAACCCTAAAACATATTTCCTGTTAATTATCAAAACATATGTGAAATTACTGCTTTCCTTTATAGACTTAGAGGAGGGGGTTTCTTATAAACCCTGATTGGCTACTTACAAATTCAGATAATTATAGCACTTTTATTTAAACACTAAATGCTAGTTGTAGAGAATAAGTTAACCTAGTCTACAGTTTTCAGTTATGTGACTGAAAACTCCTACCTTGTTGTAGAATCTTCTGTATTATCATCAGCAATCATCTCCAAATCTTGTAAGTGTTTCTCACAGTCTTCTTTAAACAAATTCTCTTCTGAAACTGCTTTAGGAATATCTTCATTTGCTCAAAGATGTTCTATCAGGTTTTGTGAGTGCCAATTCTGAAAGGCTCTTTGATGGTCCGGGCCGGTCCTGGCACTGGTGTTAGTATGTTGGGGTGGAAAGGTTTGTTTCTTTTTTTTTTTTTCAGTCTGTTTCTGTCCTGAGCATGGTTGTTCAACCTGCCCTGAACCCAGTTCCCTCTATGCTCATATCCTTCCTGTTGAAGGCAGTTTACAGTGTTGGGCGACCCTTGAGAAGAATGACTAAATAACCACCAGTGCAGCCTTAGGATCTGTTTCACATGAAACTATTTCTTGCCAGACACTGACATTGTTGCAAGAGGAAAGACAAAAGCCTTCTCTTACCAAAAGGAAATGGGGCCTTTGTTATCTCCTGTTTCTCTGCCTCTTCTGCAGAATTAACAAAAGCTTAAGTCCTGAGCACAGTCTTTCTTGCTTTCCTCCCTTCCCCCACTGCCTGTGGTGCACTCTAGCTTTCTAGTTGAAGCAGAGAACTGAAGCTAACAGTGTAGATGGGAACTCACACTGACAGGATGATGAGATCAGACATTAATGTAAATCAGCTTAGCATAGGAAAGCAGCTACCACAGCACACTGCAGCTGCTAGATTTGCAGGCTCACAGCCCTCCCACTCACTTGCAAATATCTAACCCAGCTTCTTCCTTACCCTAAATACAATAGTTATGGTTTAAAAGCAGACAAGTAAGCAAAAGCAGTATTTAAACTCATTTCCTGGGATCCCTGGGTGGCGCAGCGGTTTGGCGCCTGCCTTTGGCCCAGGGCGCGATCCTGGATACTCAGGATCGAATCCCACATCGGGCTCCCGGTGTATGGAGCCTGCTTCTGTCTCTGCCTCTCTCTCTCTCTCTCTGTGACTATCATAAATAAATAAAATTTTAAAAAGAAATAAATAAACTCACTTCCTTCTATATTCCCTCTACTCACCCCACCCTCTGCCAGATTAGCCCACTTCTGAGAATATGCCACTTTGTCCTAGAATAATTTGTAACAGGAGATTCATGATGATCTTTTTTCAGGTCATTTTGGAAATTTTTATAGGGTTCATTAAGGGACAACATTTTGTCATCAGTCCTCACATGCAGGTTTATAATTCACATCAGTCCTCTCATGCAGCTTTGTAGCTATTTTCACAAAATATCTAAAAAATGTTAATGGTCTTATATTAATATTTGCTTAAAATCCTGAACAGTTTCAGTAGAATAAGAAAGTGTTGGTTACCCATCACTAAAGACTCCCACACCCCACTAGCGAAAGTATTAATAGTATTTTAAGTCTATACCTGAAGGAAGAGAACAGCGTTTTTCTAAGCTGGTTAGGTTAAAAGAGATACCTTCTCTCAGTGACAATAGCTTGAAAACAAATAGTCTATTCTGGCTCTATGCCTGTATAAACACCTCTTTATTATGCTCTTTACTTTCACAGGGAGTGTTAAAGGTCTATTTTCTTTGTTCAGAAGTCTTTGTGACAGGAGTAAAAAAGACATGTCTTGAATCAACTCCAAATTGCCACATAGCTCAGTAATAACTATACACAAAGTACTCTGATATCTAAATCAGGATCATTACATTGTACAGAGAGAAGTATTTTTATAACAGTCATGTGTCTTAAATGCTTTCAACAATGTCATTTTGAAATTCAGTTTGAATTCTTTCCAGTTTCCATGTAATGTAAACAGGTGCTAAGGGAGAAATTATACCAGTGTATTCTTAGAAAGAATATCAGAATTATAAGGTTTTGGTTTTAGTTCTGGCTTTGTAGTTAATGAGCTGTATGATCTTGAATAAGTAACTTCACTTCTTTGTATCATGGTTTCTTCATACATAGTATGGAGAGGCTGAAGAGATTTTTAAATTTCTACCTACAATGGATTTTAAATGCTTAGAAACTGAATATCTTTTTCAAAGTTTTGGTAGGTATGTTACCTGCAGTTTTCTATAAATATAATTATAAATTTCCCTTTCCTCTCTTGTTTTTGTAGGTGTAATGGTAAATATGTGTCAATTTGGCTGGGTGATGGAGTACCCAGAAACTTGGTCAAACATTATTTTGGCTGTGTCTGGATGAGTTTAACATTTAAATCAATAGACTGAGTAATGTAAATTGTCTTCCTTAATGTGTGTGGGCTTTATCCAATCAATTGAAGGCTGATCAAATATAAAAAAGCAATTAATAAAGAACATAAAGGATCTCATTGATAATATAATAAGACTAAGGAAATTCAACAACCCACTTATATCAATGGACTGATCATCTAAGCAGAAAATCAACAAGGAATCAATGGCTTTGAATGATACAATGGACCAGATGGGCTTAACGTATATATACAGAACATTTCATTCTAAAGCAACAGAATACACTTTATTTTCAGGTGCACATAGGACATTCTCCAGGGTAGATCATGTATTAGGTCACAAAACAGGCTTCAACAAGTACAAAAAGACTGAGTTCATACCATGCATCTTTTCAGACATTGGAGTTGCTATTAATGCTATGAAACCTGAAGTCAACCACAAGAAAAAATAATTGGAAAGACCACAAATACATGGAGATTAAGCAGCATGCTACTAAACAATGAATGTGTCAATCAGAAAATCAAAGAAAAAACTAAAAACATACATGGACAAATGAAAATGAAAACACGACAGTCCAAAACCTTTGGGATGCAGCCAAACTGGTCCTAAGAAGGAAAATATTGCTTTATAGGCCTACTTCAATAAGCAAGAAAAATCTCAAATAAACAACCTAACCTTACACTGAAAAGAGCTATAAAAAAGAACAACAAATGAAGCTTAAAGACAGCAGAAGGAAAGAAATAATAAAAATTAGAGCAGAAATAAATGATATAGAAACTAAAACAAAAACAAAAACAACAGTAGAACAGATTAATCAAATCAGAAAAATGGTTTGAAAAAAATAACAAAATTGATAAAATCCCTAGCCAGATTTATCAAAAAGAAAATAGAAGGGACTCAAATAAATAAAATCATAAGTGAGAGGAGGAGAGATCAAAATCAACACCACAAAAATACCAACAGTCGTAAGAGAACATTGTGAACAATTATATGTTAACAAATTGGATAATTTGGAAGAAATTATTAAATTCCTAGAAACATATAAACTGAACCAAAACTGAAAAAAAATGAAATAGAAAACTTCAACATATTGATTGCCAGCAATCACCACTGTTATTTAACATTGTACTGAAAGTCTTAGTTTTAGCAATCAGACATCAAAAAGAAATAAAAGACTTCCAAATTGGTAAATAAGAATTCATATTTTTCACTATTTGCAGAAGACATGATAATCTATATAGAGAACCAAAAGAGGGATGCCTGGGTGACTCAGCGGCTGAACGTCTGCCTTAGGCTCAGGGTGTGATCCCTGGATCTGATATTGAGTCCTGCATTGGGCTCCCTGTGAGGAGCGTGCTTCTCCTCTGCCTGTGTTTCTGCCTCTCTCTGTGTGTGCCTCTCATGAATAAATAAATACATCTTTTTTTTTAAAAAGGAGAGAGAACCCAAAAGACTCTACAAGAAAATTTCTAAAACTGATACACAAATTCAGTGATCACAGGATGCAAAATCAACCTACTGAAATCTGTTGCATTTCTGTTCACAAATAATGAAGCACCAGAAAGAGAAATTGAAGAATTAATCCTATTTAAAATTGCACCAAAAATAATAAGATACTTAAGAATACTCCTAGCCAAAGGGAAAAGATCTGTACTCTGAAAACTATGAAACAATGATGAAAGAAATTGAAGGTGACAAAAGAAGTGGAAAAACATTCCATGTTCAAGAATGGAAGAACAAATATTGTTAAAACGTCTAAACTACCCAAAACAATCTTCACATTTAATGCAACCCCTATCAAAAATGCCACCATCAGGGCCACCTAGGAGGCTTAGTCCTTGAGTGTCTACTTTGGCTCAGGTTGTAAACCTGGGATCCTGGGATCAAGTTCTGCATCAGGCTCCCTGCAAGGAACCTACTTCTCCCTCTGCCTATGGCTCTGCCTTTCTCTATGTATCTCTCACGAATAAATAAATAAAATCTTTTTAAAAACCACCACCATTTTTCACAGGACTAGAAAACATATTAAACTTTTTATGGAACCACAAAAGATCCCTAATAGCCAAACCTACCTTGAAAAAACAAAATTAAAGCTAGAGGCATCACAATTCCAGACTTCAAGTTATATTACAAGACAGTATTGATCAAAACAATATTATACTGGCACAAAAACAGATGCATATTTTAATGAAAGAGAATTACAAATCTAGAAATGAACATAACCACATGGTCAATTATTCTTTGACCAAGTATTAAAAAATATCCAACAGAAAAAAGACAAATCTCTCCAACAATTACTGTTGGGAAAACTGGGCAGCAACAGCATGTAAAAGAATAAAGCTGGAACACTTTCTTACACCAAACACAAAAATAAATTCAAAATTCATGAAAGACCTAAATGTGAAACAGGAAACCATCAAAGTCCTAGAGGACTACACAGGCAGTAATCTCTCTGACATTGACCAAAACAACTTCTCACTAGATATGTAGCTTGAGGCAAAGGAAACAAAAGCAGAAATAAAATATTGGGACTTCACGAAGATAAAAAACTTCTGCACAGTGAAGAGAAAAATCAACAAAATTAAAAGGCGACCTTTACAAAGGGAGAAAATATTTTCAGGTGACATATCTGACACAGGTTAAGCATCCAAAATATGTAAGAACATATCAAACAACACCCAAAAAACAAATAATCCAGTTAAAGATGGGCAGAAGATATAGACGTTTTTCCAAAGAAGACATCCAGATGGCCTACAGACACATGAAAGGATGTTCAACATCACTCATCATCAGGGAAATACAAGTCAAAACTGTCATGAAATATCACCTCGTATCTGTCAGAATGGCTAAATGCAACAACACAAGAAACAACAGGCATTGATGAAGATGTGGAGAAAGGGTAAGTCTTTTGTTTTGCGTTGTTGGTGGGATTGCATACTAGTGCAACCACTCTTGAAAGCAGCATGGAATTTCCTCAAAATTTAAAAATGGAACCATCTATGATCCAGCAGTTTCACTACTAGGTATTTACCTAAAAAATACAAAAATACTGCACCCTGATGTTAATAGCAGCATTTTCTACCATAGCCAAATTATGGAAACAGCCCAAGGGTCCATCAACTGATGAATAGATAAAGAAGATATAGTATATATACACTGAGCCATAAAAATGAATAAAATCTTGCCCTTTGCAGTGACACGGATATAGCTAGAGTCTTAAGCAAAATTAGTCAGTCAAAGAAAGACAAATAGCATATAATTTCACTCATATGTGGAATTTAGGAAACAAAACCTATGTATGAACATAGGGGAAGAAATGAGAGGCAAGCCAGAAAACAGTCTCTTAACTTAGAGAACAAACCGATAGTTATCACATCACAGTGGTGATGCATGGGGTGATGGGTTAAATATGTGATGAGTATTAAGGAGGGCAGTTGTTATGATGAGGACTGGGTGTTATGTAAGTGATGAATTATGAAGGTATTCTCCCAAAACTAATATTGCATTGTATGATAGCTAACTAGTATTTAAATAAAATCTTGTAAAAAATAAAAACCTGAAAAAAATTCTGAGTTTTACACCACTGTATTCTCCACTGTGCTTGAAACACTGTCAGACATACAGTAAGCACAGTGTAAATAGCAGATGAAATGAATAAAATTTTTTTTAAAAAATTTTATTTATTTATGATAGTTACACAGAGAGAGAGAGGCAGAGACACAGGCAGAGGGAGAAGCAGGCTCCATGCACCGGGAGCCCGACGTGGGACTCGATTCCGGGTCTTCAGGATCGCGCCCTGGGCCAAAGGCAGGCGCCAAACCACTGCGCCACCCAGGGATCCCTGAATAAAATTTTATAATAGATGTGAAAATAACTTTTGGTAGTACAAAAATTAGTTTAAATTTATCCATCTAAACACTCCACCTAAATAATATCTTCTTTGATGCCAGAGGTTTACAACATTATTTTGCCAATATATCTTCTGAGCATATTATGATCCAGATATAGCCTATTTCTCTATGTCCTTTTTCAATAAGTTGAATACTAACTAGTACCTATCAAAGTGTAGACAGTAATAACACAATATTCTGTATGATTCTACCGAGAATGTGCTTTTGTAAATTATGCAGATTATGACCATTTTCCTAGGTCTTAGACACAGAATTGTAGAATGACTAAGAAAGTATATAGATCTTTTAGAAAATAATTGAAGAGAATAATATTTTATGAAGCATAAGGGTTTCTTTTACATTTCTGATTATAAAAGTAAGATGTAAACATATTCATTTTTTTAAATTAATTAATTTATTTATGATAGTCACACAGAGAGAGAGAGGCAGAGACACAGGCAGAGGGAGAAGCAGGCTCCATGCACCGGGAGCCCGACGTGGGATTCGATCCCCGGTCTCCAGGATCGCGCCCTGGGCCAAAGGCAGGCGCCAAACCACTGCGCCACCCAGGGATCCCTAAGATGTAAACATATTCAAAAAGAAGCAAAGTAGATGACTGTGAAGATAGGGACCATATTTACTTATCATTGCCTTCCCATTGCTTTATTATCTACTTTTTATGTAATAAATATTTAATATATGTAGAATTATTGAATGACAAATTATGAATGAATTTATTATCACATTAATTAGTGTTTCTGTAAGTGCTAGAATTTTAAAATGAAGCTGCAAATTGATTATGAGTTAAAATATCTTTCTAAATAATAAATTACTATACTGGGGTTGTGTATGAAGCCTGCAAACCAGTTGAAACCTGTCAACTTAGCAGCCTTACACCCTGTTGATGTGTTCTAAACAAAATTCTGGCCTGCAAATCGAATCAGTCAATCAGAATTAGAATTCTTCGGAAGTAAGCATTTTTTTCAAATGTATTTAGGAATAGATTGTTTTACTTGTTTCCTGTAATTATCTGATTATTCAACTTAAAGAAAAATAATATAATAATGGGGCACCTGGATGGCTCAGTTGGTTGAGCATCTGACTCTTGATTGCAACTCAGGTCTTGATTTTAGGGTCATGACTTCAAGCCCTGCATTGGGCTCCATCCTGGGCAAGGAGCCTACTTAAAAAAATAATATAGTCATAGGCTTCTGTGTATTAAATGCTGCACATCAGCAACCTATCATGACCCTGAGGTGTATCTGTTAACTTGGCACAAGCTACATTGGACAGTACTAAAGTAGTACAAAGAAAACCAGTATCTGATTTGGAAAGCTAAACACAGGATTTTAAGGAAAAACTGTCCTGGGATGCCTGGGTGGTTCAGTGGTTTAGCGTCTGCCTTCAGCACAGGGCATGATCCCTGGGTCCCGGACTGAGTCCTGCATTGGGCTCCTTGTGGGGAGCCTGCTTCTCCTTCTGCCTATGCCTCTGCCTTTCACTCTGTGTCTCTTATGAATAAATAAGTAAAATATTTTAAAAAATAAACCAAACCTGTTCTAATTATTACAATGTTGAAGAAAGCTAAAAAATATTAACATTGAGGCATAGTCTCAATCAGTTTTCAGATGTCAAGACAAGGAGATCAACGAATTCCATGGCATTGCTGTAACAAAACTCCTTCCATTTACATTCATCCACTTATCTAGGTGAACAATTTTTTTTTAGTGCCACATCTGTAAAACAAAGAAACAGAAATAAACGATGCTGACTCCTTTCTCATTCTAGCATTGTTGATGTAGGAGCTGAAAACACAACCACCCATCAGTCTCTACTAATGATTCATTCCCAATAAATTTAATATTTGTTTAATATATTTTACAAATATAAAATGGACCTCTATTATTTTCTTTAATCTTTGTTAATAATTATAATGCTCTCAATGAAAAAAAATGTAGTTAAAGGAAATTTTTAAAATACAATTTAATTTCCATATGCATTTCTGTTTCAGGAATTATAATAAGATAATCTGTAGAATACTTTAAAAATATTTTATTTTAGGAAATAATTTTTTAGAAGGATGAAATGAAAATAGGGATTCAAGGAGAAAATAAAATTTTTACTGCTAAAGAAAAGTTTTTCCATGTATTATTAAATGAATGATAGCAGTATCAATACACCATAGTATTGAGATTCCATTGGATATATTTGAAAGAGTGATTTAAAAGACTTATTTTGAAATGCCAATATTTACAAATATGCTAGAAATTGAATTCTTTGTAATTGTTTGAATTTATGATGCAATTTTTATTTTTATTTTTTTAATAATAAATTTATTTTTTATTGGTGTTCAATTTGCCAACATACAGAATAACATCCAGTGCTCATCTGGTAAAGTGCCCCCTTCAGTGCCCATCACCTAGTCAACCCCATTCCCTCCCACCTCCCCTTCCACCACCCCTAGTTCGTTTCACAGAGTTAGGAGTCTTTATGTCCTGTCTCCCTTTCTGATATTTCCTACCTATTTCTTCTCCCTTCCCTTCTATTCCGTTTCACTATTATTTATATTCCCCAAATGAATGAGAACATATAATGTTTGTCCTTCTCTGATTCACTTACTTCACTCTGCATAATACCCTCCAGTTCCATCCACGTTGAAGCAAATGGTGGGTATTGGTCATTTGTAATGGCTGAGTAATGTTCCATTGAATACATAAACCACATCTTCTTTATCCATTCATCTTTCGATGGGAATTGGGACTATTGGGACTTCATCAAGAGAAGAAGCTTTTGCACAGCAAAGGATACAGTCAACAAAACTAAAAGACAACCTACAGAATGGGAGAAGATATTTGCAAATGACATATCAGATAAAAGACTAGTTTCCAAGATCTATGAAGAACTTCTTAAACTCAACACCAAAGAAACAAACAATCCAATCCTGAAATGGGCAAAAGACATGAACAGAAATCTCACAGAGAAGACAGAGAAGACATAGACATGGCCAACATGCACATGAGAAAATGCTCTGCATCACTTGCCATCAGGGAAATACAAATCAAAACCAAAATGAGATACCACCTCACACCAGTGAGAATGGGGAACATTAACAAGGCAGGAAACCACAAATGTTGGAGAGGATGTGGAGAATAGGGAACCCTCTTACACTGTTGGTGGGAATGTGAACTGGTGCGGACACTCTGGAAAACTGTGTGGAGGTTTCTCAAAGAGTTAAAAATAGACCTGCCCTATGACCCAGCAATTGCACTGTTGGGGATTTACCCCAAAGAGACAGATGCAATGAAACGCAGGGACACCTGCACCCCGATGTTTCTAGCAGCAATGGCCACAATAGCCAAACTGTGGAAGGAGCCTCAGTGTCCATCGAAAGATGAATGGATAAAGAAGATGTGGTTTATGTATACAATGGAATAATTACTCAGCCATTAGAAACGACCAATACCCACCATTTGCTTCAACGTGGATGGAACTGGAGGGTATTATGCTGAGTGAAGTAAGTGAATCGGAGAAGGACAATCATTATATGTTCTCATTCATTTGGGGAATATAAATAATAATGAAAGGGAATATAAGGGAAGAGAGAAGAACATGTGGGAAATATCAGAAAGGGAGACAGAACATAAAGACTCCTAACTCTGGGAAATGAACTAGGGGTGGTGGAAGGGGAGAAGGTCGGGGGGTGGGGGTGAATAGGTGACAGGCACTGAGGGGGGCACTTGACAGGATGAGCACTGGGTGTTATTCTGTATGTTGGCAAATTGAAAACAATAAAAAATAAATTTATTATAAAAAAAACAAGTCAGACCTAAAAAATCAGTTATCTAGCACCATAATTTGGCTTTAAAAAATTAATTCAAACAATAATTATATACACATGTAGTGTGTATATTCCCATAGCCATTACATAGAGAAGACATTTATATTAATATGTGGTACTTTATGCATCTCGGTAACCTGTCTTTCACATAACTTACTCAATATATATGTTGACTTTAATGATCTGGTTTAGATTTGACAGTTGAATTAAATATAAAATTAACTATAAATAACTCAGGAAATTACTGAGTATAGATTTTGAGCATAAATATATTTGCTATTTCTATAGATATTTGCATTCAGCTGAATGAGACATAAGCACATGCATCCAGGTTTGAACAGATAATTTAATTCAATGAATATGTACCTGTCATGAACAAAAAATTGCTTTCTCCACATCCTCACAAACACTTGGAGTTGCAATTCTTTCTTACTTTAGCCTTTTTGATAGGTTTGTCCTCATTGCTCATTGAGATTTAAATTTGAATTTTTCCAGGGTCTAATCCTTTGTCGGATATGGGGTTTCAAATATTTTCTCTGTAGCTTGTCTTTTCATCCTCCTAAGGAGCACTTTCGTAGAGCAAAAGTTTTTAACTTTGACCAAATCCAGTTCATCAAATTTTCCTTTTATAGATCATGTTTTTAGTGTCAACTCTGCAAACTTTGTCTAGCACTAGATTCCAAAAACTTTTTTCTATTTTTTCCCTAAAACTTTTATGGTTCCATATTTTATATTTACTTGCATTATTCATTTTGAGTTGCTTTGTGTATATAGTGTGAGATGTAGGTCAAATTTATTTCTTTTTTACTACAGATGTCCAGTTCTCTGACATTATTTGTTGAAAGAATTATCCTTTCCTCGTTTTGCTTTTATAACTTTGTCAAAAACCAAGTGGGCATGTTTTTGTGTATCTGCTTCTGGGTTCTCTACTTTGTTCCACTGGTCTATTTATGTGTGACTTTTTCTGCCAATAAAACACAATCTGGTTACTGTAGCTATACAGAAGGTTTTATTATTTATATTAGGTAGTATGATTATTTTGGGTTTTTTTGAAGATTTTAATTATTCATGAGAGACACAGAGGGAGGCAGACACAGGCAGAGGGAGAACAGGCTCTCCACAGGGAGCCTGATGCAGGACTCAATCCCAGGATCCCAGCATCATGACCTGAGCCAACCGCAGATGCTTGACCACTGAGCCACCCAGGTGCCCCAGTGTGATTGTTTCTCAAGACCATTTTAGCTATTGTCTTAGCCTGCATGTGTTGTTAAAATGAAACACCAAAGACTGGGTAACTTAAATAATGGACATTTATTTATCACAGTTCACGAGGCTAGTCCACCCAGTGTCTTGAAAAAAGTTAATGATACGGGATGCCTGTGTGGCTCAGTGGTTGAGCAACTGCCTTAGACTCAGGTCCTGATCCCAGGGTACCAGGATCTAGTTCTGCATCAGGCTTCCAGCAGGGACCCTGCTTCTCCCTCTGCCTATGTTTCTGCCCCTCTTTCTGTATCTCCCATGAGTAAATAAATTCTTAAAATCTTAAAAAAATTATAATGGTACAATATTTACACACAAAACAGAGGAAGAAAGAGATAGTATACAAATGTATTGAGCAGTAGAGTGGATACTAGAAATAGAAAAGGAGATGAACTTCTGGACAGCCCCGGTGGCTCAGCAGTTTAGCGCCACCTTCAGTCCAGGGAGTGATCCTGTAGACCCTGGATTGAGTCCCAAATCAGGCTTCCTGCGGGGAGCCTGCTTCTTTCTCTGCCTGTGTCTCTGCCTCTCTCTATCTCTCTCTCTCTGTCTCTCTGTCTCTCATGAATAAATAAATATTTTTTTTTTAAAAGATATGAACTTCTCTTAAAAAAATGAAGTCACAGAGTGTCTGGGTGACTCAGTCCACTAGCATCTGACTCTTGGTTTCAGCTCAAGTTATGATCTCAGGTTCCTAAGATCAAGCCATGGGTCAGTCAAGTTCTGTGCTCAGTGGGGTGTCAACTTCTCTCCCTTTCCTTCTGCCTCTTCCCCACTCATGTGCTCTCTCTCTCTTTTTCTTTCTTTCTGCCTCAAAAAAGGCAAATCTTAAAAAGAGAAGCCACTGAGGATTGAAGTCATTTAGGAAATCTACATAAAGAAAGTTTGAGTATTAAAGGATAAAGAAATATTAAGGGCAGCCCAGGTGGCTCAGCGGTTTAGCGCTGCCTTCATCCCAGGGCGTGTTCCTGGTGACCCAAGATCGAGTCCCACATCGGGCTTCCTGCATGGAGCCTGCTTCTCCCTCTGCCTGTGTCTCTCTCTGTGTCTCTCATGAATAAATAAATAAAATCTTAAAAAAAAGAAATCTTGAGAGATGAGTGAAATCATTCCAAGCTAAGTAAATTAAATATGCAATTAATTACACTGAATAGAAAGGACTGTCATGTGGAATACAGTGAAGAGATTAGCCAGTTTGGTTGTATAACATGTACAGGCAAGTCAATGAAACACATAAGGAACTGTAACTAGTTGAATAACTAGATAAAGAATTAATAAAATTAAAAAAAATAATTAATGTTACAAGGTCTCAGTAGAAGAATATCTCTTATGGTGTGGCCATGATCTGTCTTCTGCCTTATTTTGTTTTATATGTAGTATTTGGGAAAGATCGATTGGGACAGGGATGGTCATTCACAAATGCAGTGAAGCTGAGAGGGTAGTCAAACATATGGTTTTAATTAATTAATATGCAAAAATATTTTAATGGACTGGAAAAAAATGGCCAAATCTTATCAAAAGAGATTTAATATATACTTCCAATTGAACAAATGAAAAATATAGTGAGATGTTTTATTACAATATGAAAATTACTTCAGGATTTTATTATAAATTCATCTTCTGAGTTTCAGTTTCTTCATTTACAGACTTAGGTAATTGGATTAAAATATTTTAATGGTTCCTGGACATTCTAAAAGTCTGATTCTCTCACTCAATAATTGAATGTGACTGCAAAAATAACCAATATGATCTTCAGTAAATTATCAAGAGTTTGAAGTACAGAAAAGGAACATGGTATTCTAAATCTATGCTGTGCTGGTCAGACCATACTTGAGCACATCTCTCCTAACATGATAAGATGGAGCTTGTCTGGAGGGAATGGATTAGATTGTAAAGAAAATAGAAACTATGCTAAGAGAGATACCTGGGGATATTGATAATCATATTTCAAAGACTTTCCGTTGCAGTTAAGATAAATTTTAAAAATACAAAATTCGCTATGGCTGATAAAATTCTACTTGATATGGTTCATACTTATCAGGGCCAAACACAAAAATGCACTATGGGACAACCCAATCAGTAAGAAGCCATTCAAGATCATCTTTCTTTGGGATATCACTAAATACAATTTTTTTTTTGAAATTGACTTTAATGGTATTTAGAAAAGAGAAGTACTGTGTGCACCCAGATGCCTTGCTTAATGTTTGCATTCTCTAGCATCACCTTGATTGATTCTACCTTCAGCTCACTGAATTTTAACCACACTGACTTCAGTCCCTTAAATAAACCAAATTCTTTCCATACCAGAGATTTCACAGATTTAGTTTTTCTATTCTTGGATAGGACTTTTGACAATTTTTCACTTGACTAAACCATAAATATCCTTTAGATTTCAGCTTAAAAGTCACTTATTCAAAAGTATCTTCTAAAATATATCATCCAAAATCAGCTCATCTTATTAAAATATCTTTAATAAATCACATAGCTTTCTAGTCATACTCTTTTCTGTTCTTTCATAGTAGTTTATCATGAGTTTTACTTATATATTTATTTGATACTCTATGATATAAGAAGCACATTTATTTTAGGTGAACAATTTATATCTGGAATCCTCTGCTCTTTATTTACTACAGTAACTTAAATGAGTTTTCTTCCTATAACAAGAGCCCATTACAGAAAAGAAAATGGCGGGAGGAAAGAATTGGAGAGGTGAATTACTTTGCATAATGAATTGAGGGTTGTTCTGAATTTCTAGGCACAGCCTAAGAGTGGGTATGAGGTGCCAGAAAAAAATGCAGAAAAGAAATGTGAAAAATATCAGGTGCACAAAGAGACAGAATCCAGATCAATAATGAAAGAAATGGTCAATGAGAAATTCCCAGTGGCGTCCAAGGGATTTTAAAGATAGAGATGTCTAGTATGCTGAATTGTTTACTGTGCTGAAAATTAATGGCCCTATAAATAATGGGCATATTAATTTGTTAGGGCTTCTATAACAAAATACAACTGATGGAGTGGCATAAACAATAGAAATGAATTTTCTCACAGTTCAAGAAGCTAGAAGTCCAGGGTCAAGGTCATCAGCAAATTTTATTTCTTTTAAGGTCTTTCCTTGGCTTCCAGATGTCTACTTTTTTGCCTTGTCCTCTTATGGCCTTTTGTCTATGCTGCACAAAAATGGATTGGGTGTCTTTCAGGTAACTCGCACTTTTGCTCCAGTGCTTATTCTCACTTGTCCATATTTACAGAATCTAACTCAAACAGTCCAACTTTTATTTTTTAAAGATTTTATTTATTCACAAGAGACACACAGAGAGAGAGGCAGAGACACAGGCGAAGTAAGAAGCAGGTTCCCCACAAGGAGCCTGATGTGGGACTTGATCCTATATCCTGGGATCACACCCTGAGCCAAAGGCAAGAGCTCAACTACTGAGCCACCCAGGCATCCAAAAACAGTCCAACTTTTAAAAAATCTGAATCGGGGATCCCTGGGTAGCTCAGCAGTTTAGAGCCTGCCTTTGGCCCAGGATCGAGTTCCACGTCAGGCCCCTTGAATGGAGCTTGCTTCTCCCTCTGCCTGTGTCTCTGCCTCTCTCTCTGTGTGTCTTTTGTGAATAAATAAAATCTTAAAAAAATAATAAAATAAAACATCCGAATCATAATTTCATTTATCCAGTTTTTCTGTATTTCCTATAATTTTTAAAAATTTGATTCTTGTAAGATTACTAGAATAGAATGGAAAAACATAAGAGGTGCAGTGAGATCATTATTTTTACAACTCAAAAACTGCCTATCACAAATTTAAAAATGTAAATACATAAAACTGTTTTATAGACATCTTGAGAAGAAATAAGAAAAAGAAAGGACATGAAAATGCAATAAGGAAATGAAAATAACATAACTAGGGGTGGTGGAAGGGGAGGAGGGCAGGGGTGGGGGTAAGTGGGTGACGGGCACTGAGGGAGACACTTGACGGGATGAGCACTGGGTGTTATTCTGTATGTTGGTAAATTGAACACCAATAAAAATTATTTTATTAAAAAAAAGGAAATGAAAATAACATCTGGAGAATACTGCATTCTACCCTTAAAATCAAAACAATAAATAGTAAGATACTTCAAGAATCACCATGGAGCCTATACAAACTAAACATCTCCCATTGTATGTTTTCTTTGGGGAAATTTCTGTTCATGTCTTCTGCCCATTTCATGATTGGATTGTTTGTTTCTTGAGTGTTGGGTTTGATAAGTTGTTTATAGATCTTGGATACTAGCCCTTTATCTGATAGGTCATTTGCAAATATCTTCTCCCATTCTGTAGGTTGTCCTTTAGTTTTGTTGACTATTTCTTTTGCTGTGCAGAAGCTTTTTATCCTGATTAATTCCTAATAGTGCATTTTTGCTTTTGTTTCCTTTGTCTTCATAGATGTATGTTGCAAGAAGTTACTGTGTCCAAGTTCAAAAAGCATGTTGCCTGTGTTCTTCTCTAGGATTTTGATGGATTCTTGTCTTACATTTAGATCTTTCATCCAATTTGAGTTTATCTTTGTGTATGGTGTAAGAGAATGGTCTAGTTTCATTCTTCTGCACATGGCTGTCCAATTTTCCCAATATCATTTTTTGAATAGACTGTCCTTTTTCCACTGGATATTCTCTCCAGCTTTGTTGAATATTAGTTGACCATAGAGTTGAATGCCCATTTCTGCGTTCTCTCTCCTGTTCTATTGAGCTATATGTCTATTTTTGTGCCAGTACTATACTGTATTGATGAGCACAGCTTTGTAATACAGCATGAAATCTGGCATTGTGACACCCCCAGCATTGGTTTTCTTTTTCAATATTCCTCTGGCTATTCAGGGTCATTTCTTTCTTTTTTTTTTTTTAATTTTATTTATTTATGATAGTCATACAGAGAGAAAGAGAGAGGCAGAGACACAGGCAGAGGGAGAAGCAGGCTCCATGCGCCGGGAGCCTGATGTGGGATTCGATCCCGGGTCTCCAGGATCGCGCCCTGGGCCAAAGGCAGGCGCCAAACCGCTGCGCCACCCAGGGATCCCTTCAGGGTCATTTCTAAACAGAATACTTTTTTTAAAGATTTTATTTATTTATTTATTTATTTATTTATTTATTTATTTATTCATAGAGACACAGAGAGAGAGAGAGAGAAAGAGAGAGAGAAGCAGAGACACAGGCAGAGGGAGAAGCAGGCTCCATGCAGGGAGCCTGACGTGGGATTTGATCCTGGGTCTCCAGGACCACACCCCGGGCTGCAAGCAGCACTAAACCACTGTGCCTCCAGGGCTGCCCTTCAGGGTCATTTCAGATTCCATACAAATCTTAATATTATTTGTTCCAACTCTGTATTGAAGAAGACATACACATGGCCAACAAGCACATGAGAAAATGCTCCACATCACTTGCCGTCAGTGAAATACAAATCAAAACCACTATGAGATACCACCTCACACCAGTGAGAATGGCAAAAATTAACAAGACAGGAAACATCAATTGTTAGGGAGGATGTAGAGAAGGGGGAGCCTTCTTGCACTGTTAGTGGGAATGCAAACTGGTACAGCCACTCTGGAAAACAGTGTGGAGGTTCTTCAAGAAATAAGAACAAAAGCTTAAAAATAGAGCTACCCTTCGACCTAGCTATTGCCCTACTGGGTATTTATTCCCAAAATACTGATGTAGTGAAATGCCGGGACACCTGCACCCCAGTGTTCATAGCAACGATGTCCACGATAGCCAAACTGTGGAAGTAGTCACAATGTCCTTCAACAGATAAATGGATAAAGCAGATGTGGTATATATTTACAATGGAATATTCCTCAGCCATCAGAAGAGATGAATACCCACCATTTGCCTCTACATGGATGGAACTGGAAGGTATTATGCTGAGTGAAATAAGCCAATTGGAGAAGGACATTCATCATATGGTTTCACTCAGACATGGAATATAAGAAATAGTGAAAGAGATTATAAGGGAAAGGAGGGTAACTGAGTGGGAAAAATTAGAGAAGGAGACAAACCATGAGAGACTTCTGACTCTGGGAAATAAAGGGTTGTGGAAGGGGATGTGGCTGGGGGATGGAATAACTGGGTGATGGGCACTGACGAGGGCTATGTGATTGGATGAGCATTGGGTGTTATACTCTATGTTGGCAAATTGAATTTTAATTAAAAAATGAATAAAATAATGTATGCAATTAATAAGCTTGATTCTTTTATCCATGATATTCCATTGATGTTAACCAAACAAAATTAAATGTTTTATAGCTTCCAATATATATCTTACCTTAAGTTTTACTCTCTAAAGTCATATTTCTCTTCCCAGTAATTTAAAATGTTTCTTAATAGAGAAATATAAGGAATCTTTACTGAATTCAGGTGTATACATGTCCAATCAACTTTGGAAAATTATATTATCTATAGCTATAATTTGCATTATCAGGTACCTTTTGGTTAATCCCCTTTTTATTTATCTTCACAGAGTATAATATGATTCTTTTATCCTTTCAAGATACTGTTGTTCATACACATAAAAAATTGTAGTATTTCTTTATTTGTTCCTTTGGCCACAAAATGTTTCATTACTTATCAATACAAAGTAATATATTTGAAAATAGATGACATTTAACTATAACTTTATATTCTTTTATGCTGTTTGAAATTTTTTATAATGTGCATGTGTAACTTTGATAATAAAAATATATACCTCATAGCATATGCAAACTACTTGATCTCTTCAATTAATTTTAATCTGTGGTTATGTATCTGCTAAAATACTTAGAATATTCTACATGGGATCATGTTGAAATAATAATATTGGATTAAGGGGGATCCCTGGGTGGCTCAGCGGTTTGGTGCCTGCCTTTGGCCCAGGGCGTAATCCTGGAGTCCTGGGAGTGAGTCCCACATCAGGCTCCCTGTGTGGAGCCTACTTCTCTCTCTGCCTGTGTCTCTATCTCTCTCTCTCTCTCAGTCTTTGTCTCTCATGAATAAATAAAATCTTAAAAATTAATAATATTGGATTAAAAATTTATGCTGAATCAGATCAAACACTATAGTAGTAACATCATTTTTTGCCAACTCTTCATGCACCTTTGTGGTATAGCTATACTCAGTTGCCAGTAACAATGAACTAATTAGACATTAGAAATTTACTAAAAGTATAATAATGTTTAAGAAATATGGCTATCACTGAAAAGGGCTATTTCAAATTTATCAAATTGAAGAAGACACAAAGAAATGGCAAAACTCTTCATGCTAGCTCATGAATTGAAAGAAAAATGTTAAAATGGTTGTACTACCCAGCTAGGCGGAGTTAATATAGCAGAATGATGTGGGAAACAAAGGCAGAGGTAAATGTAGATGAAATTAAATGTCCTTATAACCAGTAGCCCATTGAAAAATAATTGAGATCTCTGCTCCTCCCCATTCGACAGACAGCCGCATCTTCTGGTGCAGTGCCAGCCGGGTCCCTGAGACATGATGGTGAAGGTCGGAGTGAACGGATTTGGCCGTATTGGGCGCCTGGTCACCAGGGATGCTTTTAACACTGGAAAAGTGGATATTGTCGCCATCAATGACCCTTTCATTGATCTCAACTACATGGTGTACATGTTCCAGTATGATTCTACCCACTGCAAATTCCACGGCACAGTCAAGGCTGAGAACGGGAAACTTGTCATCAACGGGAAGTCCATCTCCATCTTCCAGGAGCGAGATCTCGCCAACATCAAATGGGGTGATGCTGGTGCTGAGTATGTTGTGGAGTCCACTGGGGTCTTCACAACCATGGAAAGGCTGGGGCTCACTTGAAGGGTGGGGCCAAGAGGGTCATAATCTCTGCTCCTTCTGCTGATGCCCCCATGTTTGTGATGGGCGTGAACCACAAGAAGTATGACAACTCCCTCAAGATTATCAGCAATGCCTCCTGCACCACCAACTGCTTGGCTCCTCTAGCCAAAGTCATCCATGACCACTTTGACATCGTGGAGGGCCTCATGACCACCGTCCATGTCATCACTGCCACCCAGAAGACCGTGGACGGCCCCTCTGGGAAGCTGTGGTGTGCCGGCGGAGGGGCTGCCCAGAACATCATCCCTGCTTCCACTGGTGCCGCCAAGGCTGTGGGCAAGGTCATCCCTGAGCTGAATGGGAAGCTCATTGGCATGGCCTTCCGTGTCCCCACCCCCAATGTGTCAGTTGTGGATCTGACCTGCCGCCTGGAGAAAGCTGCCAAATGTGACGACATCAAGAAGGTAGTGAAGCAGGCATCGGAGGGCCCTCTCAAGGGCATCCTGGGCTACACTTAGGACCTGGTTGTCTCCTGTGACTTCAACAGTGACACCCACTGTTCCACCTTCGACACCGGTCTGGCATTGCCCTCAATGACCACTTTGTCAAGCTCATTTCCTGGTATGAATTAGGCTAGAGCAACTGGGTGGTAGTCCTCATGGTCCACATGGCCTCCAAGGAGTAAGAGCCTCCTGGACCACCAGCCCCAGCAAGAACAAGAGGAAGAGAGAGGCCCTCAGCTGCTGGGGAGTCCCTGCCCCAACTTAATCCCCCAACACACTGAGAATCTCCTGACCTCCAATTTACATCCTAGACCCCGAGGAAGGGGAGGGGCTTGGGGAGCCCTACCTTGTCATGTACCATCAATAAAGTATACTGTACCCCCCCAAAAAAGAAAAAGAATTGAGATAGGCAGATTATAACACTACTCCAGGATCCTGAGTCTTCTTTAACATATGAAAGTCTTTTTGGAACTTCCTTTTATCTTTACTTCCTCCACCCCCAAAGTATATATAATCAGTCATCCCTCACAATCCTAGGCAGCAGGAAGCAGAAGGCAGCAGTGGCAACAGCTCCTTCTACCCACAGGTCCTGATTCCATGCTTTAATAAAAAAAAAAGTTTGCGCTGAAGACATCTTGAGATTTTTTCTTGGCCATTGGCTCCAAGTCCTAACACCCCTGCAAAAAAAAAAATCTACATTAGGAGTAGTAGTGGTTCTTGGCCTTGCCTCCTCCTTCCAACACAGCTACATCAATATCCAGCTATTTTGAACAAATAGGAATATGATCTGAGGATTAAGAAAAAATCTGCATAGTTGGAGGAAAAGAATATGGAAGACTGCAAATAACTTGACTATTGCTTTTTCTTTGTTTGCCACAATAGATTCCAGCCTGTGTATGAATGAGTCTTGTCCAGATATTTTGTCCTTAGAGAGGCAAAATATGTTCTTGTGCCGACAACCGATAACCTGGTTTTAGCTTTGTTCTATGCATCACAATAAACTCTATCCTCTGTGCAAGTATCATGTGGCTTCTTTTTTGGAACCAGATAGTGTTTGGTGCACCATGAGACTCTCCTCCAGGGAAGAGGAGTGGTGACAGTGGGAGACAGTGGGTGAAAGCAGAGCAGGTAGAGACTGCAAAATAAGCCCCAGTAAGGAAATCCCTGATGTCATACAGGGAAAGATCACTTTCCTTCCCAGAGGATATTTGGAAAGCATATTTTGCCTCTCCAAGGACAAAAAGCCAACTGGGAACCATTGAGCAGTGCTCAACAGTGGGTTCAGAGGTGTGCACAGAGGGCAGAAAACCTCTTAGCAACGTTTTGCTATGAACTAAAATAAGCTTAAACTTAAACCTCTATGCATGCAGAGGCACTGCTTTTCTGTAGTAGAACTGAGCAGAGAGCAGAGACACAGGCAGAAGTCTTAGTCTCCTACTCTGTTCTCTCCCAGGAAAGCAGTCACCCACAAGCCAGAATCTATTGTAGCAGACAGCAAAAAATAATAGGCAGGTTGTCTGCAGTCTACCTGTGTCTCTGATCTCTGCTCAGTTCTGCCCCCAGAAAACACTAGACTATCCCCTACTGTAAAAATAAAAAACTAAAATCTAGCAAGGCCAAAATTAAAAATGTTATTACTGATATGCAGTCCCAAGTGAAATTCATAAAATCAAAAATAAATGAAGCAGAAGAGTGAATCAGTGATATGGAATATAAAATGATGGAAAATAACGAACTGAAAGGAGAGGGAAAATAATGTTAGGTTATGAAAAGATACTTAGAGAATTTCAACAATCCATTAAGTGAAATAATATCCCCATTTTAAGGATCCCAGAAGATGAGGAACAGAAGAAAGGGACAGGAAGTTTATTTGAAGAAATTGTAGCTGAGAACTTCCCTAATATGAGGAAATAAATAGGCATTCAAGTCCAAAAGGCACAGATAACACTCCTCAAAATCAACAAAAATAGGTCAATACCTCGACATAGTATAGTGAAGCTTTCAAATTTTAAAGATACAGAGAAAATGCTGAAAACAGCTCCGGACAAGAGGTCCTTAATCTACAATGGTAGACACATAAGGTTGGCAGCAGACCTGTCCACAGAGACATGGCAGGCCAGAAAGGACTGGCTTGACATATTCAAGGTGCTAAAACAGAAAAACATGCAGCCAAGTACCTAATTTAGCAAGGCTGTCATTCAGAATAGAAAGAGAGAGTTTCTGGGGCAAACAAAAACAAAAGGAATTCATGAACACTAAACCAGGCTTGTGAAAAATATTAAAGGGAATCCTTTGAGCAGAGAAACAACCCAAAAGTAACAAGGACTGGGAAGGAACAAAGATAATCTACAGGAACAGTGACTTTAGAGATAATACATTGGCACCAAATTAATATCTTTCAATAATTACTCTGAATGTAAAAGAACTAAATGTTCCAATCAGAAGACATAAAGTACCAGAATGGATGAATAAAAAATAGGACACATGGATATGCTGCTTACAAGAGACTGATTTTAGACCATAAAACACCTCCAGACTGAAAGTTTGGGGGTGGAGAACCATTTATCATACTAATGGACATCAAAAGAAAGCTGGAGTAGCCATCCTTATAACAAACTAGATTTTAAACCAAAGACTGTAATAAGAGATGAAGAAGGATACTATATCAAAATAAAATGGTCTATCCAACAAGACGATCTACCCATTGTAGATATTTATGCCCCTAAATTGGGAGCAGCCACATATATAAATCAATCAGTAGCAAAATTAAAGAAACACATCAATAATAATACAATAATAGTAGGGGATCTTAATACTCCACTTACAGCAATGGAAAGATCATCTAAGCAGAAAATCAATAAGGAAACATCAGCAGAATCTCAGTAAGGAGGTAGATGATGTTGGAATAATAAGAATTCCTAAATTTTCTTTATATATATAAACATAAAGGTGCATCTATCTTTTTGCATTGGTGTTTTCATTTTTTCATGGGGGTAAATATCCAATAGTGTGATTACTGGATAATATGATTTTTTTATTTTTTTAAATATTTTAATTATTTACTCATGAGAGACACAGATAGAGGCAGAGACACAGGCAGAGGGAGAAGCAGGCTCCTCACAGGGAGCCTGATGTGACTGGATCCTAGATCCGGGGATTATGCCCTGTGCCAAAGGCAGACACTCAACCAGAGCCAGCCAGGCATCCCTGATTTTCTATTTTTAAGATTTTGAGGAACACCATACTGTTTTCTAAAGTAGCTGCACCCATTTACATTGCCACTAATAGGACATGAAGTTTCATTTTCCTCCACATCATCAACAGCACTTGATATTTCTTGTCTTTTTGATTATAGCCACTCTGATACGTGTAAGGTGAAACTTCATTGTAATTCTGATTTGCATTTCTTTGACAGTTAGTAATATTCAGCATCTTTTCATGTGTGTGTTTACCATACTGTCTTCTTTAGAAAAATGTCTGCCCAATTTAATCAAGATTATTTCACCCCTTCAGTCCAGAGTTATATAATTTCTTTGTATATAGATATTAATTCCTAATTGGATAGATCATTTGCAAATGTCTACTCCTATCCTGTAAGTTGCCTTTCCAGTTTGTTGATGGTTTCCTTCACTGCGTTAAAAATTTCCATTTTGGCATAGTTCCAATAGTTTAATTTGGTTTTGTTTCTCTTGCCTGAGGAGACATGGGTAGAAAAACATTGTTAAGATCAACGTCAAAGAAATCACTGCCTGTATTTTCTTCTAGGCATTTTATGATATCAAATCTCACATTTAGGTCTTTAATTTATTTTGAGTTTATTTTTGTGTATAATGTTAGAAAGTGATGCAGTTTCCTTCTTTTGCATGTAGCTTTCCAGTTTTCCTAGCATCACTTCTTTTATTTTAATAATAAATTAATTTTTTATTGGTGTTCAATTTGCCAACATACAGAATAACACCCAGTACTCATCCCAAGTGCCCACCTCAGTGCCTGCCACCCAGTGACCCCCACCTCCTGCCCTCCTCATGCATGCTCAACTTTGAGAGCTAGTCATTTTGCAGGATATATCTGTTGAATACATAATAGCTTTCTCTCCTCTATTTTGATATTTTTAATAAAAAAATAAATATTTTATTATTTATTTATTTATTTATTTATTTATTTATTATTCATGAGAGACACAGAGAAAGAGAGAGAGGCAGAGACACAGGCAGAGGGAGAAGCAGGCTCCATGCAGGGAACCTGTTGTGGGACTTGATCCCAGAACCCTGGAATCACACCCTGAGCTGAAGGCAGACACTCACCCACTGAGCCATCTAGGCGTCCCTATTTTGATGTTTTTTGACTCTCTTTACTGGACAAATATTTAGGTCCATTCAGGACATATGTAAGACTGGGAGGATGTGGAAACTAACACTTACTGAAATTCAAATATATACCAGGTGTCTTAAATATGTGGTCTTCTTTGTGTGTGTGTACATATACACACACACACACATATCCATGCGTATATATATATATATATATATATATATATATATATATATCAGTACATATGATCTTTCGTGACAATCCTATGAGGTGGCTATTATACTTATAGAAAGATGAATAAATGGAGGCTTATTAAGGTAAAAAAATGGTTAAAGAAGTCAGAGCAACAGAGAAGGAAAGCACATGATTCAATTTATATGATCTCAAACTATATAAAAGCTTAGTATATGTAAAAATATCAGCTTTGATTGTTAATCCATGAAAAGTTATGTACCTAAAATCTTTTCACCTCCTTAGAGCTCACACGTATCCCTTCAATTTTATTTAGGTGTATTTAACCATGTTTATATCATTTTTGTACATTGTACACTAGTCTACACATATCAAAAAAATCAGTTGGAATACTGTAGAAAAGTGGGGAGGCTCAAGCCTCCTTTTTTTTCTTTACATTTTGGTCACTTGGCTAATTAGTGTCTCTGCTACATTTTAGGTATCTAGTTGTATAAACCTGAGGCTAAAAATGAAATTATTCTTTATCCATAGCTACATGAACTAAAACCAGGTTAGTTTCTTAGTTTCTGATTCAACAACATTTTCATGAGCATATTTTTCTTTCTTTCTTTTTTTAATGACATATCATGAATATATTTCCTTGTTAATAAACATACATATGCATTTAAAACATTTTTTCCAGGTTTATGAAGGTATAATTAACAAAATATATTTAAAGTGTATGAAGTAATGATTTGGTATACATTGTAAAAATATTATTCCATTGGATTAACATAGCCATCACCTCATGTATATACTTTATGTGTGAGATCATTTAAGTCTACTCTCAGCAATTTTCAATTATACAATATAGTGTTATCAACTATAGCCACCATATTATACATTAGGTCCTCAGATCCTAATTTATTTTATGACTGAAAGTTTGTATTCTTTTACCAACTTCTGCCTATTTCTTTGATTTCCCACTCCTTTTTATTGTGAAAGATATTTTATTTATTATTTTTTTAATAAATTAATTTTTTATTGGTGTTCAATATACCAACATACAGAATAACACCCAGTGCTCATCCCGTCAAGTGTCCCCCCCAGTGCCCGTCACCCATTCACCCCCACCCTCTGCCCACCTCCCCTTCCACCACCCCTAGTTCGTTTCCCAGAGTTAGAGTCTTTATGTTCTGTCTCCCTTTCTGATATTTCCCACACATTTCTTCTCCCTTCCCTTATATTCCCTTTCCCTATTATTTATATTCCCCAAATGAATGAGAAAATACACTGTTTGTCCTTCTCTAATTGACTTACTTCACTCAGCATAATACCCTCCAGTTCCATCCACATTGAAGCAAATGGTGGGTATTGGTCGTTTCTAATGGCTGAGTAATATTCCATTGTATACATAAACCACATCTTCTTTATCCATTCATCTTTCAATGGACACCGAGGCTCCTTCCACAGTTTGGCTACTGTGGACATTGCTGCTAGAAACCTCGGGGTGCAGGTGTCCCAGCGTTTCACTGCATCTGAATCTTTGGGGTAAATCCCCAAAGATTGCAATTGCTGGGTCGTAGGGCAGGGCTATTTCTAACTCTTTGAGGAACCTCCACACAGTTTTCCAGAGTGGCTGCACCAGTTCACATTCCCACCAACAGTTCCCTTTTCTCCGCATCCTCTCCAGCATTTATGGTTTCCTGCCTTGTTAATTTTCCCCATTCTCACTGGTGTGAGGTGGTATCTCATTGTGGTTTTGATTTGTATTTCCCTGATGGCAAGTGATGCAGAGCATTTTCTCATGTGCGTGTTGGCCATGTCTATGTCTTCCTCTGTGAGATTTCTGTTCATGTCTTTTGCCCATTTCATGATTGGATTGTTTGTTTCTTTGGTGTTGAGTTTAAGAAGTTCTTTATAGGGGATCCCTGGGTGGCGCAGCAGTTTGGTGCCTGCCTTTGGCCCAGGGCGCGATCCTGGAGACCCGCGATTGAATCCCACATCGGGCTCCCGGTGCATGGAACCTGCTTCTCCCTCTGCCTGTGTCTCTGCCTCTCTCTCTCTCTCTCTCTGTGACTATCATAAATAAATAAAACTTAAAAAAAAGAAGTTCTTTATAGATCTTGGAAAGTAGCCCTTTATCTGATACATCATTTGCAAATATCTTCTCCCATTCTGTAGGTTGTCTTATAGTTTTGTTGACTGTATCCTTTGCTGTGCAAAAGTTTCTTATCTTGATGAAGTCCCAATAGTTCATTTTTGCTTTTGTTTCTTTTGCCTTCGTGGATGTATCTTGCAAGAAGTTACTGTGGCCAAGTTCAAAAAGGGTGTTGCCTGTGTTCTCCTCTAGGATTTTGATGGAATCTTGCCTCAAATTTAGATCTTTCATCCATTTTGAGTTTATCTTTGTGTATGGTGCAAGGGAGTGGTCTAGTTTCATTCTTCTGCATGTGGATGTCCAATTTTCCCAGCACCATTTATTGAAGAGATTGTCTTTCTTCCAATGGATAGTCTTTCCTCCTTTATCGAATATTAGTTGACCATAAAGTTCAGGGTCCACTTCTGGGTTTTCTATTCTGTTCCATTGATCTATGTGTCTGTTTTTGTGCCAGTACCACACTATCTTGATGACCACAATGAGCTTATTTTTCTTTCATTTTATTTGCTTTGGTGCAAATCTACCTATTACTTCCCCAAGAGCTATTTATTGCTCTTAATTCCTTATGTAATTTCTGATTAGTTGACATACTTAAACAAAGACTTCAAAGTACATAAATGATCCTATTTTCTGTCTCAACCTGTTTTATCAAATTCTACATACTACACCCTTGTTTCCTGTTCAGAGTCAATGAGTTTATCTTGTTTTTTTTTTAAAGGTTTTATTTTTTTATTCATGAGACACAGGGAGAGAGGCAGAGACACAGGCAGAGAGAGAAGCAGGCTCTATGCAGGGAGCCCGATGTGGAACTCGATCCTAGGACCCCGGGATCATGCCCTGAGCTGAAGGCAGATGCTCAACCACTGAGCCACCCAGGTGTCCCCAATGAGTTTATCTTATAAGCCCTTAAGTCCATTTTAATACAATAGGAAATTAAAAATTTATGTGTTAACTATAATTATACATGTTGATATACAGGAAATTATATGAAATAATACATCATACAAGAGATTTGAAAGGAAACGTAAATCTTAACAAGCACTTTTTAATCTTCCTTAGGATTTCTTAAACTGTGTCCCATAGGCACTTACTAAATATTCTTGGTTGGGGTGTTTTCAATGTTTGAATATCTTAGGAAATACTAGATAAGATAGTTTTTATAATCTTTTTTTTTTTTTATGATAGTCACAGAGAGAGAGAGAGAGGCAGAGACACAGGCAGAGGGAGAAGCAGGCTCCATGCACCGGGAGCCTGATGTGGGATTCGATCCCGGGTCTCCAGGATCGCGCCCTGGGCCAAAGGCAGGCGCCAAACCGCTGCGCCACCCAGGGATCCCTAGATAAGATAGTTTTAAAGATGTTCCTTTATTGGAGCACTTATGGGAATATTAAATGTGCAAACATGCATTGCAAATTTCTAAGAAGTATTCTAATAAGCAGCATTTCTAAAATTTATTTCACCATAGATACATTTCCCTCTGAAATCCTAACATTTTACAGAATACATTTGGGAAATTCCCATCTATGCCATTCAATTAAGATAACTTTCAGACACTGTTTATTATCTATCCATTTCATAAATCTTCTAATTCTTGTTTTCAAATAAGATTATAAGCTATTTCACAGTTAGATGAATGACAAACTTTTTTTCAGGTTCCTCATTACTGCATAGTAAATTGTTGAGATTAATTCACTTAATGTCTGGTAACTGAATGATTTTTGCATGCTTCTTCTCAGTTGATTGCATTATCAAAGAGGTTCAACCTGGCTTTTTCGTGTTAAAGCAAAAAATGCACAAGAATAACACGAATTGAGGGATTTCCAGCATAATGAGATGAGCTCCACGAGTCCATTTCCCAGAAGAAATATTCACAAGTTATTAAAGCAAAAACAATCATTTTAGGGTTTTGGAAATGGTCTGAAGTACATACAGTAAATGAAAAATAATTTACTCAATAAAATCTATTAAAATTTAGTAAAAGAAAGAATATGGTACCTGAATAGAGACTAACTCCCTCCCTCATGTGTTCTAATTCAGCAATATGGAAATTCCATTCCATGCTGGTAAAGCAGAAAACAGAGCACCTTCTCCCTCAGGCTCCCAGTAGGAGGGCTATATTTTTTAAAGAGTCAGGATTTCCCCATTTATTATCATGAATGCAAATACTGGTTGCTGAGGTTGAGTTCTGAGAAAGTGTGGCTGAGAGGTGGGGTATTCTTCCCAGGTTTTTTTCTACTTATCAGTGGAGTCTCTACCATGCATGTAGTGCCAATAAAGATACTGGTACCCCAACTATCCTTCTTTGTCCCCTGAGCAGTGATTTCTTGCTGAATAAACACAAAGAGATTCACAGATATATCATGTTAAAAATTATAATAACAAAAGACAAGAAAGAAATAAGCAAGAGTAAAATTAGTCACTTACAAAAGAACTTCAGTAAATTCAAAAGCCAATTTCTCATCAAAAAGAATAGAGGACAGCAAGTACAATAATGTACACAAAGTGAAGAATAAAAGATATATGAAACAAGAATAAAATTCCAGTATACCTATCTTAAAAAATGAAGGTGAAATAAAGATATTACCAAATAAGCAAAAGCTGAGAGTATATGTTTCCTGCAAGCCCAACTCACAATAAATGTTAAGGAATTTTGTCAGACTGAAAGAAAGTGATGTAAGGCAATAATTATAATCCACATGAAAATGAAATAGCATAATTTTATTTATAAGTTATAATTACAAGGGTAAATATATAATCATAAAATAGTAAAAATACATGTATTCTCCTTTCTTCTCTAAATCGATTTTATTTTTTTTGTAAATTTATTTTTTATTGGTATTCAATTGGCCAACATATAGAATAACACCCAGTGCTCATCCCATCAAGTGCCCCCCTCAGTGCCCCTCCCGCAGTCACCTCCACACCCGCCCACACCCGCCCACACCCGCCCACCTACCCTTCCCCCACCCCTAGTTCGTGTCCCAGAGTTAGGAGTCTCATGTTGTGTCTCCCTTTCTGATATTTCCGACTCATTTTTTCTCCTTTCCCCTTTATTCCCTTTGACTATTTTTTCTATTTTTTTACATTCCCCAAATGAATTAGACCATATAATGTTTGTCTTTCTCTGATTGACTTATTTCACTCATCATAATACCCTCCAGTTCCATCCACGATGAAGCAAATGGTGGGTATTTGTTTTTCTTTCTTTCTTTCTTTCTTTCTTTCTTTCTTTCTTTCTTTCTTTCTTTCTTTCTTTAATGATAGTCACACACAGAGAGAGAGAGAGAGAGAGAGAGAGAGGCAGAGACACAGGCAGAGGGAGAAGCAGGCTCCATGCACCGGGAGCCCGACGTGGTATTCGATCCTGGATCTCCAGGATCGCGCACCCGGACAAAGGCAGGCGCCAAACCGCTGCGCCACCCAGGGATCCTGTATTTGTTGTTTCTAATGGCTGAGGAAAACATAGACCTAGCCAACAAGCACATGAGAAAATGCTCCACATCACTTGCCATCAGGGAAATACAAATCAAAACCACAATGAGATACCACCTCACACCAGTGAGAATGGGGAAAATTAACAAGGTAGGAAACAACAAATGTTGGAGAGCATGTAGAGAAAGGGGAACCCTCTTGCACTGTTGGTGGGAATGTGAACTGGTGCAGCCACTCTGGAAAACTGTATGGAGGTTCCTCAAAGAGTTAAAAATAGATCTGCTCTATGACCCAGCAATTGCACTGCTGGGGATCTACCCCAAAGATACAGATGCAGTGAAACGCTGGGACACCTGCACCCTGATGTTTATAGCAGTAATGTCCACAATAGCCAAACTGTGGAAGGAGCCTCAGTGTCCATCGAAAGATGAATGGATAAAGAAGATGTGGTTTATGTATACAATGGAATATTACTCAGCCATTAGAAATGACAAATACCCACCATTTGCTTTAACGTGGATGGAACTGGAGGGTATTATGCTGAGTGAAATGAGTCAATCGGAGAAGGACAAACATTATATGGCCTCATTCATTTGGGGAATATAAAAAAATAGTGAAAGGGAATAAAGGGGAAAGGATAAAAAATGAGTCGGAAATATCAGAAAGGGAGACAGAACATGAGAGACTCCTAACTCTGGGAAACGAACTGGGTGGGGTGGAAGGGGAGGTGGGCGGGGAGTGGGGGTGACCGGGTGATGGGCACTGAGGGGGGCACTTGATGGGATGAGCACTGGGTGTTATTCAATATGTTGGCAAATTGAACACCAATAAAAAATAAATTTATATTAAAAAAAGAAAAAATAAATCAATAAATAGAAAAACAAATACCCACCATTTGCTTAGACATGGATAGATCTGGAGGGTATTATGCTGAGTGAAGTAAGTCAATCAGAGGACAAACATTATATGCTTTCACTCACACGGGGATTATAAAAAATAGTGAAAGGGATTATAGGGGAAAGGAGAGAAAATGAGTGGGATGGTGGGGGGATGAGGTGACTGGGTGACACGCACTGAGGGAGGCACTTTACAGGATGAGCACTGGATGTTGTACTATATGTTGGCAAATCGAACTCCAAAAAAATATACAAAAATAAATAAATAAATAAACTTATTTTGAGGAATATAAAGAACAAGACAGGGAAAGAGAATTGCATATACAAAGACAGAGAAACAACTTGTGTTCAGAGGAAAGATAACCAAAAAAGGTAAGTTGTGGGATAAGTCAAGAAAAGTAAGAAATAAGATTAGTAAATCTGGAGCCTGGAGAACAATTAAAGAAGGCCTCGGATAAGAAGTTTGGATTTTGCATAGTATTGACATGCAGTAGGACTACAGTCTACTGTAGGAATAAAAGAAAAAATATAAATATATGTTTTTTGCAGTTAATACTCATATATTGAAAGTAAAATAATAAAAAATAAATAAAATAAAAAAGAAAGTAAAATTATAGAAAAAAGACATATCAGACAATCATTAGTTAAAATGAAACTATTGTGTCTTGATTAATATCAGAAAGAAAAGACTTAAGGACAAAACAGAATTAGTATAGATTCAAAGGGTTATTAAATAGTTGAAAAGGTTCTTTAACCATGTACACATCCAAGAAAAATAACCTTAAAATGATTAATTCACTATCAGAGGAAAAAATTTCAACCTGTCTTTAGTCAATATTGATAGGTTAAATAGACAAAAAATGGTGATCTGGGAAACACAAATAAACTTATGGACAAACATATACAGTTATGTAACCAACAATTTGTGGATAGACTTTTTTTTTCAAGTAACCATGGGATATTCACAGAAGTTGATAATGTGCAAGACCATAAAAAAAAATCTCAACAAATGTCTGAGACTAGGTATCAGGTATATTAAAATCTCTGACTACAACACAATTAAGCTAAAAATTAGTAACAAAAATATATGATTTACAATACTCCCACCATCTGGTAATTAAAAATTATATATGATGCTTATTAGCTCATGATGTAAGAAAAATTATAATGAAAACTTTTAAAAAACTAAAAAATGCTAATAAAATATATATAAAAACTTGTGAGATATAATTGTTTTTTTAGAAAAACATAGGCTTAAATATATTGTAAAAATTAAATGCTTAAAATTAATGTGCTCATTAAAATGTTCATCTTAAAATGTTAGAAAAAAAAAGCAATATAGTAAACCCAAATAAAGTGGGCAGAAAAAGATAATGAAAACAGGAGCATAAATGCAGAAAGGATCTACTGCAACTTTGTTGTTTGAGACTGTGATTTTTAAAAAGCTTGAAAAAATATAGGGGGATGTAAATCAATAAATCAAGTAGACCATTGCAAATATTCAGATATAAAGTACTCATTGTCCAGGTTTCTCATTATCCTCCAGCCTCCACTGTCCTCCACCTGGATGTTAATTTATTTTCCAAAACTTAACCCAATATCATTGATCTATGAAGTCATCCCTGCCTTCTTCCCTAACGTTAACACACCGCTCTGCCTTTTTAACCTCATTACTTTCTATACACACTGTATTGTAACTATGTTTATTTGTCTCTCTCTTCTAGTTAACTGTGAATTCCCTCAGGGCAGGAACTAGGACGTTATACCTTTGGAATTTGGCATGAATCCTGCTAGACTGGCACTCGGTAATGTTTCTTGAATTAATAAATGAATAATGTGATGAGATCCCTGGATTATTGTAATAACACACATTGTGTACTTAGAATGTGCAAGGTATTGTGCAAAGTGCCTCTATGCATTATCTGGTTTTATATTCATAGAAATCTGAAGTGGATGCCATTGTTTACTCTAAAGATGAAGAAACTGAGTAATAGAAGGATCAAGAAATCTTTCCAAGGTCACATTGATAAATAAGTGAGAGGTTTGGTGCTCAGATCAAATATGTCTGATATTTAAATGCATGTTCTAAATCACTATGCTATGCTGTATCCTTCTCTATTGCTATTGAGTTTTCAATGATTCACAGTTCTGGGTACTTACTGAAGGAATACAAAAACACAAATTCAAAAAAGATATTTGCCTTCCTATGTTTATATCTGTGTAATTTACAGTAGCTGAAATATGGAAGCATTTCAGGTTTCTATTGATTGATGAATGGATGATAATGATGATGTGGTATAGAAATACAATGGAATATTATCCATAAAAAGAATGAAATATTGCCATTTGCAATGGCATGGTTGGATCTAATTAGCATTATGCTAAGTGAAATAAGTCAGTCAGAGAAAGACAAATACCATATGATTTCACTCATATGTAGAATTTAACAAACAAACAGAAAAACAAGCAAAGGGGGGAGAGAGAGAGAGAGAGAGACGGGGGTGGGGAGAGAGAGAATCCAAGAAAGAGAAACTTAACTATAGAGAACAAATGGACGGTTACTGGAAGGGATGGTGGTGGGATGATTGGTTAAATAGATGAGGATTAAGGAGTGTATTTGTGGTGATAAGCACTGGGTAGTGTATGGAAATGTCAAATCACTATATTTAAAGCCTGAAAGGAATAGAACACTGTATGTTAACTAACTATATTGAAAATAAAAACTTAGGAAAAATAAGTGGCATGATTCATAAGAAAAAGAAAATATTTGATGCTAGAGTATCTGGAGAGTGAATTGCGTCCATTAACAATACAAAATTATAAAATTTCTAGAGGACAACGGGATAGAATCTAGATGAACTTTGGTTTGGTGATAGCTTTTTAGATAAAACATCAAATGGATGATGTATCAAAGAAAAAATGGGAATTTGGACATCATTATAATTAAAAATTCTGCTCTGAAAAAGACACTGTTATGAGGATAAGAAGACAAAGTATGAGGAAATCTTTGCAAAACACCTAATCAGTAAAGGAATGGTATCCAAAATACATGAAAGAACTCCTAAAACTCAACAATAAGAATATAGACAATCCAATAAAAACTAGACCAAAGAATAAATACTCAATTGAAGAGGATATACAGATGGTGAAGAAGAATATAAAATGGTCGTCAACATCAGATTTCATTAGGAAATTGAACAATAATAATAATACACTACACTTATACTACACATCTACCAGAATAGACAAAATACTATAGTGAGCTATTAATAGTTAAGTTTTGGAGGAATAAAAGGTTATATGTGGATTTTTGACTGTGCAAGGGTTGGTGCTCCTAACCCTCACACTGTTCAAGGGTCAACTGTATATGCAGAAACTCAAACAAGGCTAATGAAATAGTTTATTTAGCACTATTGACCAGAAGCCTATGACATAAACAGTCAATTAACAAATATTTTGTGTGTTATACTCATTATATAATGTATTCTCACAATAAAGTGAGCTAGAAAAATGAAAATGTCATTAAGAAAACTGTAATGATGAGAAAAATCATTTATAGCTAATCGGCAGGATTGGTAGAAACTGTTGCTAGAAGTAACAAACCAGAGTCATATGGCATAGAACAAATATATTTTAATTTTATACCTGCTAAATATAGCTTTTTCATTTCTTCCTTAAATTATTATATTAATTTCTGATCCAAGATTCAACTAATGCGCTATAAAAATTGCAAGGGTTATTTGAGGATGTTTTCTGTGGCAGCTGCAGGTATAGTGGGCATGGATATCCTTCATGAAGTTAACCTTAAAGTGTATGGATGAAAACAAACTTCAGGCTCATATAATAAACAATTAATAAATATAGCTAATGCTCTATAAAACTTTTCTGTTGTGAAACCTAGATTGAGAAATAATTCCCATAAACTATATACTCTGTGAAGCACCACATAAAATAAAATTGTCCTAAATCATTTAATACTTTTTTAACAGAGTTATTCACCATTTTCTTGTGTTTTATTTTTAATATTTTGATTTGGTATGTATTATTTCAAATTTTATTTGAAAGGTTAAAAGTCCAGATTTTTAATTGTCTATAGATGGCTCACACACCAAATTGATTATTTATATTACTCTTTTCTAAACCAATTCCACTGTGTCTTTCCTGAGGCAAGGCAACTAGAATTACCTATTGTTGTAAGGGTACATATGTGCCATGATTTTATACAAAACCAGTAAAAAATACTTGTTTTACTTTTATTTATTTTTTTTGTGTGTGTTTTTTTAATAAATTAATTTTTATTGGTGTTCAATTTACCAATTATGTTTTACTTTTAATACCTTTTTGCATTGATGATATTTTCTTTTGAAGTACCAGAAAATACAAATGAATACAAATATTACTCTAATGTGCATTGTCTACCAGATTAACTTATTCATATTTTTTTATGTTATTTGACTCATTCCACTAAAAATCATTTCAATTTTAGGAGCTATTTCACATAAAATGAATTATTCTTGGTAGCTATTATTTCTTAATTATTGTGCATAGAATTCCTTCATGTTCATGTTGTAACATGGAAATTTATGACCTACTAATAGCTTAAAATCATGATTTGGGAATTTCTCTGCCTCTCTGTGTGTGTATCTCCTGAATAAATAAATGCAAATAAAAATAAATGAGTTTGTTATATAGAAACCCACTCACTGAATTTACTGAATATTTGTATATTTTTCCTCATGATTTTGTTGTTTTATTTGCATATTTGTGTTTTTTAATTTAAATTCTGTTAGCCCACATACAGTCCATTATTAGTTTCAGATGTAGAGTCCAGTAATTAATCAGATGCATATAACACCCAGTGCTCATGATATCACTGCCCTCCTTAATGCCCATCACCTTATTTACCCCATCCTCCCACCCAACTCTTACCTGGCAGCCCTCTGTTGCCTAGAGTTGAGAGTCTCTCATGGTTCGTCTCCCTCTCTGAGGGAAAACTAAATAGTTTTCCCTCCTTACCCTATGATCCTCTGTACTGTTTCTTATATTCGACATATGAGTGGAACTATTTGATAATTGTCTTTCTCTGACTGACATTTTACTTGGATAATACCATCCGGTTCTATATAAATATAAATGGTGATATTTCATCCTTTCTGATGACTAAATAATACTCCTCTCTCTCCATCCCCCCTCTCTCTTTTATGTATATATATAAAAGACTCTATAGATGTCTGTGCATCCACTAAATAGCAATAAGATATACATTTTTCTCAAGCAGACATTAAATTCTCCAAGACAGGGGATCCCTGGGTGGCTCAGTGGTTTAGCGTCTGCTGTTGGCCCAGGGCTTGATCATGGAGTCCCGGGATTGAGTCCTGCATCAGGCTCCCTGCATGGACCCTGCTTCTCCCTCTGCCTGCTTCTCTGCCTCTCTCTTTCTCTCTGTGTCTCTCATGAATATAATTCATATATATATATATATATATATATATATATATATATATATATATATAATTTTCTTTATCCATTCTTCTGTTGATGGAAATCTGAGCTCTTTCCATAGTGTGGTTATTGTGGACATTGCTGCTATAAACATTGTGGTACAGGTGCCCCTTCAGATCCCAAACTTTGTATCTTTGGTGTAAATACCTAGTAATGCAATTGCTGGGTCATAGGATAGCTTTATTTTTGGCTTCTTGAGAAACCTCCATACTGTTTTCCAGAGTAGATATACCACCTTACATTTCCACCAACAGTGCAAAAGGGTTCCCCTTTCTACACATCCTCACCAACGTTTGTTGTTTTCTGAGTTATTAATTTTAGCCATTCTAACTAGAGTGAGGTGCAATCTAATTGTGGTTTTTATTTATATTTCCCTGATGCCAAGTGATGCAGGACACTTTTTCATGTGTATGTTGGCCATTTGTAAGTCTTCTTTGGAGAAATGTCTACTCATGCCTTCTGCACATTTCTTGATTGGAATATTTATTTGTTGGATGTTATGTATTTTTTTAAAGTTTTTATTTATTTATTCATGAGAGACACACACAGAGAGAGGCAGAGACATAGGCAGAGGGAGAAGCAGGCTCCAAGCAAGAAGCCCAATGTGGGCTTGATCCTGGGACTCCAGGATCACACCCTGAGAGAAGGCAGACACCCAACCACTGAGCCACCCAGGCATCCCATGTTGGATGTTATTTTGTTTTTAACGGCTACAAAAAATAATATTGTTTTTGGTTTGGAATTTAATTATAGTATCTGAGTAGATATGTAACACTAGCAAATGGATAACCATATTAGTATCAAGGAAAGGAAGACCAAGAATCAAATTAGAATAAAATTCTGATCAATAAGTCAGATATAGGATATTTGAAAGTATATCTTTGAATTTCTTGGAAGATATATACAAAAACCTAACGATGGACACCTATGGAGAGAGTGACGTGGAGTATCCTTGCCACCACATTAAAAAAATCAGAAACCTGTATCATTTTAATATAGAAAATGTACAGGCCCTTTGAAATGTAAATTTAAGCAATTATGAAGACATCATTTGTAAACTTTACTAGAAATCAGTTTCAGAGAATGTCACAAATCATGCCCTCAATATCACAAATCGTTCACTTTGTTAATTTTAACCATGTGCCAGAAAATATGCTAAGCACTTGACATGCTGATAACTGGATAGATGGAACTTGAACTCTTATTTTTATTCCAAACACCTTCCTCTTCCCTATCATACATGTGAAAGTCAGTGTTTATGTATGCATGCATATGTGTATGCAATTATTAGTCATCATTTATTTAAGTTAAAATTATATTTTCGAATAATAGCATTATCTCTATATATGCCTTGGTGCTATCCAGAATGCTGTGACTTTTTATTTCACAGGAAATCTTGCTAGCCTTGGATTCTGAACTCCAATCCTTCATTTTAAACAAGAACCCTTAGTTCCTGTCAGAAATTTAAAGACTTTTTTTTCTTATTAGCTACCTCAGCTGCCTTGTATCTTTATGAATTGAAAGTTTCACTCATTTATTTCACTTTCTTATTTCTTATTAATTATTTATTTCTAATTGATGTTCGATTTGCCAACATATAGTATAACACCCAGTGCACATTCCATAAAATGCCCTCCGCAGTGCCCATTACCCACTTACACCATCCCCCACCCAAGTCACCTTCCACTACCCTTTGTTCATTTCCCAGAGTTAGGAATCTCTCATGTTTTGTCATCCTTTCTGATTTTTCCCAATCATTTTCTCTCCTTTCCCCTATAATTCCTTTCACTATTTCTTATATTCCCCATATGAGTGAAACCATATGATGATTGTCCTTCCTCAACTGACTTACTTCACTAAGCATAAAACCCTCCATTCCATCCACATAGAAGAAAATGGTGGGTATTCATCCTATCTAACGGTTGACTAATATTCTTCTTTGAAGAATGGCTGACACATCTTCTTTATCCATTCATTAATCTGTGGAAAGACATAGAGGGTCCTTCCACAGTTTGGCTATTGTGGACATTGCTGCTATAAACATTGGAGTGGAGGTGTCCCAGCGTTTCACTGAATCTGTATCTTGGGGGTAAATCCCGAGCAGTGCAATTTCTGGGTCATTGAAGAGCTCTATTTTTAACTCTTTGAGGAACCTCTACACAGTTTTCCAGAGTGGCTGCACCAGTTCGCATTCTCACCAACAGTGCAAGAGGGTTCCCCTTTCTCCACATCCTCTCCAACATTTGTTGTTTCCTGTCTTGTTAATTTTCACCATTCTCACTGGTGTGAGGTGGTATCTCATTGTGGTTTTGATTTGTATTTCCCTGATGGCCAGTGATGAAGAGCATGTTCTCATGTGCTTTTTGGCCATGTCTATGTCTTCTGTCTTGAAATTTCTGTTCATGTCTTTGCCCATTTCATGATTGGATTGTTTGTTTCTTTGCTGTTGAGTTTAATAAGTTCATTACAGATCTTGGGTACTAGCCCTTTATCTGATATGTCATTTGTAAATAACTTCTCCCATTCTGTACATTGTCTTTTAGTTTTGTTGACTGTTTCTTTTGCTGTGAAGAAGCTTTTTATCCTGATTAAGTCCCAATAGCTCATTTTTGCTTTTGTTTCCCTTGCCTTCATAAATGTATCTTGAAAGAACTTGCTGTGGCCAAGTTCAAAAAGGGTGTTGCGGAGGTGGGGCAATATGGTGGAAGAGTAGGGTACCCAAATCACCTGTCTTCACCAACTTACCTACATAACTTTCAAATCATCCTGAAAACCTACGAATTCAGTCTGAGATTTAAAGAGAGAACAGCTGGAATGCTGCAGTGATAAGAGTTTGCACTTCTATCTAGGTAGGAAGATGGAAAAAAATAAAAAATAAAAAAGCATCCAAGGGGGAGGGGTCCTGGAGGAGCCAGGCTAAGGCCACTCTGTGAGTGCCCCAAGGACAGGAAAGCCCAGGCCCTGAAGAGCAGGAGCTTTACTAATTTTCCCAGACAAAAAGGCACTCCCAGGGAACTCCCGCAGGATCCCAGGAGGGCCGGGGATGCCCTCAGGCTCCCAGGGGCACTAACAGAGGAATTGAACCACTGGGGAGAGCGTGCCACACACCAGGGTCCCAGCTCCCTAAAGGCCTGGAGGGCTCCTGGGAGCAGCTCGGGAGGCGGCTCAGGCAGCGGTTCCACGCAGAGGGGGCTGCGCGTCCCGGGAGCATGACTCCAGTGGCTCAGGCCCCGGAGCCAAGGGCAATGGGGACACAGCCCAAGATCCGGCGCTCCCCCCGGGACAGGAAGAGGCCGGGAGGACACAGGACAGCAAGGACGCTCCTGCCTGCTGGCGGCCCTGAGCTCTGAATATCAGCGCCCCTGCCCCCTGAGCATCCAGGTACCTATAGACTGGGAAATGCCATAGTTAATGTAGGAGCTGATGCCAGAGCTGGAGAGCTGGCCATCGCCAATGTTGTTGTTCCTCCTCCTGGTGTCACCTTATTCCTGGGACTGAGAAGAGGCCTCACAGGATAAACAGCTCCCACTGAGCCATGCACCTGGCAGGGAGCTGGGCAGCTCCCCCAGGTTCACACACCTGAGAATCAGCACAGCAGCCCCTCCCCCAGAAGACCAGCTGGAAGGACAGGGGAAGAGCAAGTTCTTGACCAAGCAGCGCAAGAAAGTTCAAGGGGAAATCTAGGGACTTACAGTATATAGAATCAGAGGATACTCCCCGTGTTTTTTGTTTTCTGTTTGTTTCTCCCCCCCGGCTTTTTTTTTTCTTTTCATTTTCTTCCCTTTTTCTCCTTTTTCCAGTACAACTTCTTTTTGGTCACTCTGCACTGAGCAAAATGATGGGAAGGAAAACCTCACCTCAAAAGAAAGAATCAGGAACAGTCCTCACTCCCACAGAGTTACAAAATTCAGATTACAATTCAATGTCAGAAAACCGATTCAGAAACACAATTATAAAGCTACTGATGGCTATAGAAAACAGCATGAAGGATTCAAGAGACTTCATGACTGCAGAATTTAGATCTAATCAGGCCAAAATTAAAAATCAATTAAATGAGATGCAATCCAAACTGGGGGTCCTACAACGAGGGTTAACAAGGTAGAAGAATGAGTGAGTGACATAGAAGACAAGTTGATGGCAAGGAAGGAAGCTGAGGAAAAAAGAGAAAAACAATGAAAAGATCATGAGGATAGGTTAAGGGAAATAAATGACAGCCTCAGAAGGAAAAAATCAACATTTATTTTGGATTCCCGAGGGCGCCGAAAGGGACAGAGGTCCAGAGTGTTTATTTGAACAAATCATAGCTGAGAACTTCCCTAACTTGGGAAGGAAAACAGGCATTCAGATCCAGGAGATAGAGAGATCCCCCCCTAAAATCAATAAAAACCTCTCAACACCTCGACATTTAATAGTGACACTTGCAAATTCCAAAGATAAAGAGAACATCCTAAAAGCAGCAAAAGACAAGAAATCCCTAACTTTTATGGGGAAAAGCATTAGGATAACAGCAGACATCTCCACAGAGACCTGGCAGGCCAGAAAGGCCTGGCAGGATATATTCAGGGTCCTAAATGAGAAGAACATGCAGCCAAGAATACTTTATCCAGCAAGGCTCTCATTCAAAATAGAAGGAGAGATAAAGAGCTTCCAGGATAGGCAGAAACTGCAAGAATATGTAATCACGAAACCAGCTCTCCAAGAAATATTAAGGGGGACTCTGTAAAAGAAAGAGGAAGTCCAAGGATACAATCCACAAAAACAGGGACTGAATAGGTATCATGATGACACTAAATTCACGTCTTTCAATAGTAACTCTGAACGTGAATGGTGTTATGACCCCATTAAAAGGCGCAGGGTTTCAGACAGGATAAAAAAGCAAGACCCATCTATTTGCAATCTACAAGAGATTCATTTTAGACCTAAAGACACCTCCAGCCTGAAAATAAAAGATTGGAGAACCATTTACCATTGAAATGGTCCTAAAAAAAAGCAGAGGTAGTCATCCTTATATCAGATAAATTAAAGTTTATCCCAAATATTTGATGGATTCTTATCTCACATTTCGATCTTTCATTCATTTTGAGTTTATCTTTCTGTATGGCATAAGAGAATGGTCTAATTTCATTCTTCTGCATGTAGCTGTCCAGTTTTCGGAGCACCATTTAATGAAGAGACCTGTCTTTTTTCCAGTGGATAGTCTTTCTTGCTTTGTCGAATATTAGCTGACTATAGAGTTGAGGGTCGACTTCTGGATTCTCTATTCTGTTCCATTGATCTATGTGTCTGTTTTTGTGCCAGTACCACACTGTCTTGATGACCATAGCTCTGTAGTACAACCTGAAATCTGGCATTGTGATGCCCCCAGCTATGGCTTTCTTTTTTAATATTCCTCTGGCTATTTGGGGTCTTTTCTGATTCCACACAAATCTTAAAATAATTTGTTCCAACTCTCTGAAGAAAGTCCATGGTATTTTGATAGGGATTGCATTAAATGTGTAAATTGCCCTGGGTAACATTGACATTTTCACAATATTAATTCTTCCATTCCATGAGCATGGAATATTTTTCCATCTCTTTGTGTCTTCCTCAATTTCTTTCAGAAGTGTTCTGTAGTTTTTAGGCTATAGATCCTTTACTGCTTTGGTTAGGTTTATTCCTAGGTATCTTATGCTTTGGGGTACAATTGTAAATGGGATTGACTCCTTAATTTCTCTTTCTTCAGTCTCATTTTTAGTGTATAGAAATGCCATTGATTTCTGGGCACTGATTTTGTGTCTTGTTACATTGCTGAAGTGGTGTATGGTTGTATGAGTTCTCACAATCTTGGGATGGAGTCTTGGATTTTCTATATAGAGTATCATGTGATCTGTGAAGAGGGAGAGTTTGACTTCTTTTCCAATTTGAATGCCTTTTATTCCTTTTTTCACCCATTTTTTTTGTATTTATATTTAGTAATGTCTTTTTTCAGATAATTGAGCAAGGGAATCTCTAACGTTAGACACTGATTTTGAAGTTCTTCTAAGAATAAGAACCCTCAATTATGTTCAGGAATATTCACATGCTCCATCTTCCAGAATTCTATGAGTTTGTGACGTAAATTTATAATTGCATATAAAGAATCAATATAAGATAATTTTCCCTAGATAGAAATCTTTAAAAGTGAGAATAATATCTGATGAATTCAAAGTGGATAAAATCCTATTTTCTGTAGAAAATTCGAAGGAAAGAGGAGTTTGGATTACAAAGATAAAACACTTCATGTGTGTTTTTGAGAATAAGGCTCTAAGTCCTCAGAAGAGTTTAGTATTGTCAGGATCAATGGTAAAAGTAAAGCTTTCTAGATCACATATAAAGCCCACTCCAACTTGAAGCATATGGTTTATGATACTTGTAAATTATAAAAAGCACATATCAGTAATGAATGAAGCCTGTACATTAGAAAATATCATGAAGGTGGGCACCTGTGTAGTTCAGTGGTTGATTATCTGCCTTTGGCTCAAGATGTGACCTCGGGTCCTGGGCTGGAGTTCCCAGGCTTCCCTATAGGGAGCCTGCTTCTTCCTCTGCCTAAGTCTCTGTTTCGCTCTCTCTGTGTCTTAAATAAATAAATAAACAAATAAACAAACAAACAAACAAAACAAATAAATAAATAAAATCTTTCAAAAAAAGAAAGTATCAGGAAGGCCACTTTTTTAGGTAATTACTTTGTCGTTAACGTAAGGCACACAAAAAGTATCATATAAAGAAAGACCTTTTGTAACTGAGAGTCTATGAGTCTTGAGACCTTGTCTGACTGTGACTCTCAATGAGTCTTGAGAAATTTTCACTCTGTGACTGTGGTATTATAGCTCTCATTAACCCAAATATTTCCTTCTTTTATCTATTACTGATGTTTTTAAATTTATTTTTTATTGGTGTTCAATTTGCCAACATAAAGAATAACACCCAGTGTTCATCACATCAAGTGCCCCCCTCAGTGCCTGTCACCCAGTCACCCCCACACCCTGCTCACCTCACTTTCTACCACCCCTTGTTTGTCTCCCAGAGTTAGGAGTCTCTCATGTTCTGTCTCTCTTTCTGGTATTTCCCACTCATTTTTTCTCCTTTCCCCTTTATTACCTTGCACTATTTTGTATATTCCCCAAATGAATGAGACCATATAATGTTTATCCTTCTCTGATTGACTTATTTCACTCAGCATAAACCCTCCAGTTCCATCCACGTTGAAGCAAATGGTGGGTATTTGTCGTTTCTAATGCCTGAGTAATCTTCCATTGTATACATAGACCACATCTTCCTTATCCATTCATCTTTCAATGGACACCGAGGCTCCTTCCACAGTTTGGCTATTGTAGACATTGCTGCTATAAACATTAGGGTGCAGGTGTCCCGGCATTTCACTGCACATGTATTTTTGGGGTAAAACCCTAGCAGTGCAATTGCAGGGTCCGAAGGCAGATCTATTTTTAACTCTTTGAGGAACCTCCATACAGTTTTCCAGAGTCGCTGTACCAGTTCACATTCCCACCAACAGTGTAAGAGGGTTCCCCTTTCTCCACATCCTCTCCAAAATTTATTGTTTCCCCCCTTGTTAATTTTCCCCATTCTCACTGGTGTGAAGTGGTATCTCATTGTGGTTTTGATTTGTATTTCCCTGATGCCAAGTGATGCGGAGCATTTTCTCATGTGCATGTTGGCCATGTCTATGTCTTCCTCTGTGAGATTTCTCTTCATGTCTTTTGCCCATTTCATGATTGGATTGTTTCTTTCTTTGCTGTTGAGTTTAAAATGTTCTTTATAGGGATCCCTGGGTGGCGCAGCGGTTTGGCGCCTGCCTTTGGCCCAGGGCGCGATCCTGGAGACCCGGGATCGAATCCCACATCGGGCTCCCGGTGCATGGAGCCTGCTTCTCCGTCTGCCTGTGTCTCTGCCTCTCTCTCTTTCTCTCTGTATGACTATCATAAATAAATAAAAAAAAATAAAATGTTCTTTATAGGCCTTGGATACTAGCCCTTTATCTGATAGGTCATTTGCAAATATGTTCTCCCATTCTGCAGGTTGTCTTTTTGTTTTGGTGACTGTATCCTTTGCTGTGCAGAAGATTCTTATCTTGATGAAGTCCCAATAGTTCATTTTTGCTTTTGTTTCTCTTTCCTTCATGGATGTATGTAGCAAGAAGTTACTGTGGCTGAGTTCAAGAGGGTGTTGCGTGTGTTCTCTTCTAGGATTTTGATGGACTCTTGTCTCACATTTAGATCTTTCATCCATTTTGATTTATCTTTGTGTATGGTGCAAGAGAGTGGTCTAGTTTCATTCTTCTGCATGTGGATGTCCAATTTTCCCAGCACCATTTATTGAAGAGACTGTCTCTTTTCCAGTGGATAGTCTTTCCTGCTTTGTTGAATATTAGTTGACCATAAAGTTGAGGGTCCACTTCTGGATTCTCTATTCTGTTCCATTGACCTATGTGTCTGTTTTTGTGCCAGTACCACACTGTCTTGATGACCACAGCTTTGTAATACAACCTGAAATCTGGCATGGTGATGCCCCCAGATATGATTATCTTTTTAAATATTCCCCTAGCTATTCAGAGTCTTTTCTAGTTCCACACAAATCTTAAGATGGTTTGTTCCAACTCTCTGAAGAAAGTCCATGGTATTTTGATAGGGATTGCATTAAATGTGTAAATTGCCCTGGGTAACATTGACATTTTCACAATATTAATTCTTCCAACCCATTGCATGGAATTTTTTTCCAAATCTTTGCGTCTTCCTCAATTTCTTTCAGAAGTGTTCTGTAGTTTTTAGGATATACCTCCTTTACCTCTTTGGTTAGGTTTATTCCTAGGTATCTTATGCTTTGGGGTACAATTGTAAATGGGATTGACTCCTTAATTTCTCTTTCTTCAGTCTCATTGTTAATGTATAGACATGCCACTGACTTCTGGGCATTGATTTTGTATCCTGCCACACTGCCAAATTGCTATATGAGTTCTACCAATCTTGGGTTGGAGTTTTTGGGTTTCCTATATAGAGTATCCTGTCACCAGAGAAGAGGGAGAGTCTGACTACTTCTTTGCCAATTTGAATGTCTTTTATTTCTTTTTGTTGCCTAATTGCTGAAGGTAGGACTTCTAGTACTTTGTTGAATAGCAGTGGTGAGAGTGGACATCCCTGTCTTGTTCCTGATCTTAGGGGAAAGGCTCCCAGTGTTTCCCCAATGAGAATGATATTTGCTGTAGGCTTTTCATAGATGGCTTTTAAGATGCTGAGGAATGTTCCCTCTATCCTATACTCTGAAGAGTTTTGATCAGGTATGCATGCTGTATTTTGTCAAGTGCTTTCTCTGTATCTATTGAGAGGATCCTATGGTTCTTGTTTTTTCCCTTGCTGATATGATGAATCACATTGAATGCTTTATGAGTGTTGAACCAGCCTTGTATCCGGGGGATAAATCACACTTGAACATGGTGAATAATCTTCTTAATGTACTGTTGGATCCTATTGGCTAGTATCTTGTTGAGAATTTTTGCATCCATGTTCATCAGGGATATTGGTCTATAATTCTCCTTTTTGGTGGAGTGTCTGTTTGGGGAATTAAGGTGATGCTGGCCCCATAGACTGAGTTTGGAAGTATTCCATCTCTTTCTATCTTTCCAAACAGCTTTAGTAGATTAGGTAAAGTTTCTTCTTTAAATGTTTGATAGAATTCCCCAGGGAAGCCCTGTGGCCCTGGACTTTTGTGTATTGGGAGGTTTTGGATGACTGCTTCAATTTCCTCCCTTGGTATTGGCCTGTTTAGGTTTTCTATTTCTTCCTTTTCCAGTTTTGGTAGTTTGTGGTTTTCCGGAAATGCATCCATTTCTTCTAGATTGCCTAATTTTTTGCGTCTAGTTGGTCATAATGTTTTTAAAATCATTTGTATTTCCTTGGTGGTGGTAGGGATCTCTCCTTTCTCATTCATGATTTTATTAATTTGAGTCTTTTTTCTCTTCTCTTTAATTAGGCTGGCTAATGGTTTATCTATCTTATTAATTCCTTCAAGGAACCAACTACTGGTTTTGTTGATCTGTTCCACAGTTCTTCTGGTCTCAATTTCGTTGAGTTCTGCTCGAATCTTTATTAACTCTCTTCTTCTGCTGGGTGTAGGATCTATTTGCTCTTTTTTGTCCGGCTTCTTTAGGTGCAAGGTCAGCTTTTGTATTTGAGTTCTTTCCAATGTTTGAATGGCTGCTTGTATTGTGATGTGTTTCTCCCTCAGGACAGCTTTTGTTCCATCCCAAAGATTTTGAATGGTTGTATCTTCATTCTCATTAGTTTCCTTGAATCTTTTTAATTCTTCCTTAATTTCCTGGTTGACCCTTTCATCTTTCAGCAGGATGGTCCTTAACCTCTATGTTTTGAAATCCTTCCAAACTTATTCTTGTGATTTAGTTCTAAGCATTATTGTCTGAGAATACACAGGGGACAATCCCAATCTTTTGGTATCAGTTAAGACCTGATTTGTGATCCATTATGTGATCTATTCTGGAGAAAGTTCCATGTACACTTGAGAAGAATGTGTATTCAGTTGAGTTTGGATGTAAAGTTCTGTAGATATCTGTGAAATCCATCTGGTCCAGTGTACCATTTAAAGCTCACGTTTCTTTGGAGATGTTGTGCTTAGAATACCTGTCAATTGTAGAAAGCACTACATTGAAGTCACCAAGAATAATTGTACTATTATCTAAGTATGTCTTCATTTTGGTTATCAATTGATTGATATACTTGGCTGGTCCCACATTTGGGCATATATATTGATGATTGTTAAGTCCTCTTCTTGGAGAGATCCTTTAAGTGTGATATAGTGTCCCTCTTCATCTCTCACTACAGTCTTAGGGATAACTTTAGTATATCTGATATAAGGATGGCTACCTTTGCTTTCTTTTGAGGAACATTTCAATGGTACATGGTTCTCCAACCTTTTATTTTCAGGCTGTAGGTGTCCTTTTGTCTAAAATTAGTCTCTTGTAGACAGCAAATAGATGGGACTTTCTTTTTTATCCAGTCTGAAACCCTGCACCTTTTGTTGGGGTCATTAAGCCCATTCACGTTCAGAGTTACTATTGAAAGATATGAGTTTCGTGTCATCATGATACCTATTCAGTCCCTGTTTTTGTGGATTGTTCCCTTGGACTTCCTCTACTACAGAATCCCCCTTAATATTTCTTGCAGAGCTGCCTTCGTGGTCACATATTCTTTCAGTTTCTGTGTATCCTGGAAGCTCTTTACCTCTCTTTCTATTCTGAATGAGAGCCTTGCTGGATAAAGTATTCTTGGCTGCATGTTCTTCTCATTTAGGACCCTGAATATATTCTGCCAGCCGTTTCTGGCCTGCCAGGTCTCTTTGGAGAGGTCTGCTGTTAATCTCATATTTTTCCCCATAAAAGTTTGAGATTTCTTGTCTCTTGCTGCTTTAAGGATCTTCTCTTTATCTTTGGAATTTGCAAGCTTCACTATTAAATGTCAATGTGTTGAGCGGTTTTTATTGATTTTAGGGGGAATCACTCTATTTCCTAGATCTGAATTCCTGTTTCCCTTCCCAGATTAGGAAAGTTTTCAGCTATGATTTGTTCAAATACATATTCTAGACCCATGTTCTTTTGGTGCCCTCGGGAACCCCAATTAAATGTAGATTTTTCTTCCTGAGGCTGTCACTTATTTCCCTTAGTCTATCTTCATGATCTTTTAATTGTTCTTTCTCTTTTTTCCTCAGTTTCCCTCTTTGCCATCAACTTGTCTTCTATGTCACTCACTCATTTTTCTATCTCGTTAACCCTCTTCACTAGGACGTCTAGTTTGGATTGCATCTCATTTAATTGATTTTTAATTTTGCCTGATTAGATCTAAATTCTGCAGTTGTGAAGTCTCTTGAATCCTTTATGCTTTTTTCTAGAGCCACCAGTAGCTTTATAATTGTTCTTCTGAATTGGTTTTCTGACAATGCATTGCAATCCAAATTTTGTAACTCTGTGGGAGAGAAGACTGTTTCTGATTCTTTCTTTTGAGGTGAGTTTTTCCTTCTAGTCATTTTGCTCAGTGCAGAGTGGCCAAAAACAAATTGTATTGGGAAAAGGCGAATAAGAGAGAAGAGAAAGAAGAAAGGAAAGAGAAAAAAAAGGAAGAAGAAAAAACAAGGGAAGAAAAGAAATAAAGGGCGGGGGAAGGAAACAAAACAAAAAACAAGGGGGAGTGTCCTCTAATTCTGTATACTGTAAATCCCTTGACTTCCCCTCGAGCTTTCCAGTGCTCTGTGGTCAATAACTTGTTTTTCCCCTCTCCTTCTAGCTGGTCTTCTGGGGGACGGGCCTGCTGTGCTGATTCTCAGGTGTGAGCACTTGGGGAGCTGCTCAGCCCCCTGCCTGGTGCAGGGCTTAGTGATAGTTGTTTAACGTGTTTATCCTGTGAGGCCACTGTGGAGCTCAGTGTGGCTTTTTTATCCCGTGAGGTCCCAGGAAGAAAAACAACAGTGGCAGCAGCCAGCTCTCCAGCCCTAGAGTCAGCTCTTGCAGTAACTACCGGAGCTCTCAGTCTGCAGGGGCCCGGATCCTCTGGGGGCGGGCCGCTGATCTGCACAGCTCAGGGCCGTCTGGTGGCAGGAGCATCCTCACAGTCCTGTGCCCTCTGGGCCTCTGCCTGTCCTGGGGTGGGGGGAGGGCTAGGTCTTTGGCTGTGTCCCCTGGCTCCCTGGGCTCCCGGGCCTGTACTGCTGGAATCGTGCTCCCGGGCTTCGCAGCCCCCTCCGCTGTGGAGCCTCTGCCTGAGCTGCCGCTGAAGCTGCTCCCGGATCCAGCTGGGCGTGCTGCAGCCCTTTAGGGAACTCGGCTGCGGGATGTGGCGTGCTCTTCCCAGGATGCAGGTCCTCTGTTAGTGCCCCTGGGAGCCTGAGAGTGTCCCTGCCCCTCTTGGGATCCTGTTCCAACTCTCTGCTAGCACCTTTCCGTCAGGGAAGTTTGATGAAGCTCCTGCTTCTCCGGGTCGGGGCTTTCCTGTCCTTGGGGCACTCGCCGCTTGGCCTTAGCCCGGCTCCTCACGTTGTCCCTCCCCCTTCGATACCTTTTGTTTCTTTATTTCTTTTTGTCCTCCGTCTTCCTACCTTGATAGAAGCATGAACTCTTCTCACTGTAGCATTCCAGCTGTTCTTTCTTTAAATCTCAAGCTGAATTCGTAGGGTTTCAGAATGATTTGAAGGTTATCTCGGTAATTTGGTGAGACAGGTGACTTGGGGACCCTACTCTTCTGCCATCTTGCCCCGCCTCCATCTATTGCTGATTTGAAAAAAAAAAAATAGTGCATCAAATTTATATTTTCAACTGCAATTCAAGAACTTAATTTCTACACTTGAGCCATTCTTCAGAATAGTTTGGTCCATCGAGACAGGGACCTTTAGACAGGATACGTAAGTTGTTAATGGAAAATTTCATATTGCAAGCACCTAGCTCTGGTGGTGAGAGAATATTTCTAATGTATAGCACTGTTTTACTAAAACAGGTGAGTGTTTGGGATCATCATTGCAATGAAGCCTCAGTAAAATCAGACAACTTGTGGAGGCAGAGATAAGGATGGTTCAGATAATTTAAGTAGAGTGAATCCTGTCAGATATTATGTACTCTTTAGTTTCTGGATGTGAATTGGGTCAGTTTTTCTTAAATTAGGCTCTGTAGTCAGATGTATTTGGTAAATGATTTATGTTATACTCTCTTCTAGGAGACTCAAAATTTCAATTGATGTTTTAAAGGCTTTGAGAATTATACTGCAAAGAAGTCTGCTTAAGTTTGTTTATTACAGTGTTGAAGAGGGCATACATTAACCTGCATGCATCTACAAACTTTAAAAATACGTCTAAGATAAAAGAAACATGGTAAAGGTTTATTATTTAGCATTAAACTTTCTAGTGAAGAATATCTTCCTTTGAAACCTTAAACTGAAAGGTTGTTGAAATAAATGAGACATGTATGTTAATATTATCCCCAGTGTTTGGGAAATGTCAACTTTTATTAAGTACTTGTGAAATAAAGTTCGGTAAGTGAGATTGTAAATTTGCACAGTATGACTAAATTATGATTAATAAGTAACACATTGATTCAGATCTCATGTCATATACCATCTTAGAAACCTTTGTCTTAAAAAAATCTAACCTAATCTACACAGTTATGGCATAGTATACCTTTGATAATTGAAAAGACAAGGACTGGTATTCACTCATAAGAAGTGAGTATCATTATTATTAAAAGGGAGAATATTTAGCTAAAGTTTCAGTAAGTGTTGGAACACAAAACTTATTCATTTAAAGTACTAAAACATTCTATATTTTCTTTCTTAAATATGTGTTTTCTTATTTTTTTAAACAGATGACACTCAAATCAGTGCTAAATTCTGAAGTGATGGATTGATAAAGGCAGGAAGTCTACACATGAAATCATGATACTGCTAGAGTCCACCTGTGCTAAAGATCCCTTTGTACTCATAACACTAAAGGCTCACAGCTTCAAAAAATCATATTGAATGTTGTGAAGATTAAGAATTAGAATGCAGACCTCATCCTTGATATAATACTTGTTATATCAAGATATCTCCTGTTTTTATACCAAATATTAATCTTTGTCTAAATTATTTTTTCAAATATTAAATTTCTTATGATTGTCTTCTCAATTATTATTTTTTTTAGTTTTTTATTTAAGATTTTATTTATTTATTCACGAGAGACACAGAGAAAGAGAGGCAGAGACATGGGCAGAGGGAGAAGCAGGCTCCATACAGGGAGCCTGATGTCGGACTTGATCCCAGGTCTCCAGGATCAGGTCCTGGGCTGAAGGTGGCGCTAAACCACTGAGCCACCCGGGTTGCCCTGTCTTCTCAATTATAAATCAAAGTATGTTACCCCCTTTTTATTACAGTTCTGAATAAGACATAATATACTAGAAAACACACCACACTCAAAAACTCATTTACCTTTGCTTTGAAAACGATGTTTCCAACTCAGTACCTCACCGTCTAGACTACTTTACAGTAATGCTTGAGTGTTCCCATGGCATGGCTAGTTTCCACTAGAACCAGTGATTCAAAAAAAAAGCAAGGCAAAAACTGCAATGTCCTTAATGACTTAGACTCAGTAGGTGCAAACTATAATTTCTGTATTGTCCTATTGGCTACTTGTGTCAGTCCTATTCAGTGTGGGAGAGGTCCACTCAAAGACATAAATACCTGGAGGCAAGAATCATTGTTAAGAGGTTGGCATAATATCAGACCTGCTGACTTCCATTCACTGTGATAATATCTTCAATTAAAAGTATTTAATAAATCCTAGTATTTTGGAACTATGTTTGTAAATCTGAAATACCTATGGTATCTATAGACCAAATTCTTCAGATTCAAATAAATCATTATTCAATTAGTGGTTGAAATAGATAAAAATATTTAAATTTGTATAAAGGAAACTGGAAACAGTGATGAATATTTTTTTTTTACTATCTTTCATGGTTGAGGAAAATCAAGAAGGGTACTATTTTGTGATACATAAAAATCATAGGGAATTCAAATTTCAATTTCCCTAAATAAAGTTTTATTGAAATAGAGCCACATTCATTTATTTAAATATTGTTTATGGCTGTTTTCACAATACAACAGCAGGATTGAATCACTGTAACAGAAACCATATGTTCCACAAAGTCACAAATATGTACTATCTAGTCCTTTACAGAAAGAGTTGGTTGACTTGTAGTTTAATACATTTCATATAATGTTCAGTTTATAATAGGAATTCTTTTTCCCTTAAATTGAACAAAGGTTGCATTCAAAAAGTACATAAATATATTAACTGTTTATGTTTAAGGTTAAAGTGCATTTCCCATAAAACAATACACTGCATGGTAACTAGATTCCCAAATTGCCAACAAAAGCCTACTTAAGCCACAATGTAAACACTTGAATGAATTTTTAACACATATTTTTTCCAGTTGTCTCAACTATACTTAATCATTTCATTTTCATTTTTTCAAAAGATTATTTATTTATTTATTTGAGAGATAGAGTGTGTGCACCTGAACAGGGTGAGGGACAGAGGGAGAGGGAGAAGCAGACTCCCACTGAGCAGGGAGAAAGACATGGGATTTGATCTCAGGACCCTGGGATCATGACCTAAGCCAAAGACAAATGCTTAATCAACTGAATCCCCCAGGCTATCCCTCTTTTTTCTTTTCAGAAATCCTTTATCTCCAGTTTTTCTTTTCTCTTCATTCTTTTGTTTAGTGGTATACTAGATCCATCTAGCTAGAGGAAGCATTTTTGTAGCTAAAGCACTTTGAGGAAAGTATCTCATCCTTCTCTTCGTTGAGTTACCCTGGACAGAGTGAGTATCCACATGAGTGGCTCATTCTAAACTCTAGTCTCTAATGGCTTCCATTTCAACCCAACCATATATTATAAAGATATAGTGACTCATGCTGAATTAATTTCAAATAATGAAAATCTCACTATGTTTTTCTGTCAAATAACACACCCCCCTTCTTTAATTCTTCAACTAGTGCTGCATCTCCCTGACTTTTATTGGATGAAAATGATTCAGAATTAATAGAGACAATACAAGCTATGGGACAAGTGATACAAAGACCTACTTTCATATCCTACATTTGGTTCCAATCTTTCAAGTATACAATCAGAATTTGGTAAATCCATTTAGCTGTAAAATCTATAATGTACATATATGTTTTGATTTTTTTGTCAAAAATAATTGTAAAAAGAACTTATTCTTTGCACAAACAATGTTTTGGGCAGTTCAAACTTACTCTTTGCAGAAACAAAATTTTGTACAGTTAGAACTAGTTCTTTAGTATTTTTTGTTCTTTCTCTTCCATGCTGTCTTGTGTAAAGTGAGAAACAATATCTGCCTATTATTTGTATAAATAAGAAAAATTATTATATTTACTATCTTAGAAAAGACATTGACTATATGCAGTGTGAGTTAAATTTATAGAGTCCAAAACTATAGCATAAAACTCAAATTAAAATTATTATTTTATAAGAATTATGTTGTTAAGACTACAAGCAGAGTTTTTCCAAGATGGCAGAGGAGTAGAAGACCTTAGTTTTGTCTGATCCCAGGAATTCACCTAATCATCAAGTTATTCTGAACAACTGTGAAGTCAGCCAGAGATCTAAGAAAAGAATTGTTGCAATTTTACAACTAGAAAAATGACCACTTTCCAAAAGAATGACAAAACAGAAAAACTCACATCAAAAAAGAGAACAAAAGGCAATACTGATGGCCAGGAACCTAATCAGTATGGATAAAAGTAAGACAACTGAACTAGAGTTCAGATTAATGATAATAAAGATGCTAGCTGGGCTTGAGAAAAGCATAGAAGACACTAAAGAACCTGTTTCTGGAGAAATGAAAGAACTAAAATGTCCTATTGGCTACTTGTGTCAATAAAGTAAATAAAGTAAATAAAGCCTGAAATAAAAAAGGCTATTAATAAGATGCAATAAAAATGAACCTTTAACTGCTAGAATAAATGAGGCAGAAGAAAGAATTAGTGATATAAGATTTAAAATGATGGCAACTAAAGGAGTCAAGGAAAAGAGATAAACTACAGAATTATGAGGGGAGACTTAAGAGATAAGTGACCATATAGTGAAACAGTATTAAAATAATTGGGATTTAAGAAAAAGAGAAAAGAGAGAGAGTGGAAGAAGGTATATTAAAGCAAATTATAGCAGAGAACTTCCCTAATCTGGAGAAGGAAAGAGGCATTCAAGTACAGAAGGCACAGATAATGCCATTCAAAATACTAAAAATAGATCAACACTTCAACATAAATAGTGAAGCATGCAAAGATCAGAGACAAAGAGAAAATCCTGAAAGCCATTCAAGACAAGACATCTTTAAACTACAAGGGTAGAAACATTAGACTGTCTGCACACCTATCCACAGAGACGTGGCAGGCCAGAAGTGACTAGCATGATATATTCAATATGCAGCCAAGAATACCTTATCCAGCAAGGCTGTCATTCAAAATAGGAGAGATAAAACGTTTGCAGGACAAACAGAAGGCAAAAGAACTTGTGATTAACTAATCCTCCCTGCAAGAAACATTAAAAGGGATCCTTTAAGCAAAGAGGGAGCCAAAAGTAACATAGATCAGAAAGGAATAGAGACAATACACAGAAATAGTAACTTTACAATTAATACAATGCCACTAAATGCATATCTTTCAATAGTAACTCTGAATGTAAATGGACTAAATACTCCAATCAAAAGACACAGGGTATCATTAGATAAAATGCAAGACACAACTGTATGCTATCGACAAAATGCTCATTTTATACCTAAAGACACCTCCAGATTGAAACTGAGGTGACTGAGAACCAATTATCATGCTAATGGTCATCAAAAGAAAGCTGGGTTATCAATCCTTATATCAGAAAAATTAGATTTTAAACCAGACTGTAAGAAGAGATGAGGAAGGGCCCTATATAAAGGGGGTATCCAATAAGAAGATCTGAAAATTATATGTATTTACACCCCTTACATAGTGGCAGGCAATTATATACACCTATTAATGATAAAATTAAAGAAACATCAATAATAATATGATAATAGTAGGGGACTTTAACATCCCACTCACTGCAATGGACAGATCATCTAAACAGAAGATTAACAAGGATACATGGGCTTTAAATGAAACACTGGGCCAGATGGACTTCACAGATATAATCAGAGCATTCCATGGATCAAGCCTGAAATTAAAGAAGAATATAAACAAATTTATGGAAACAAATGAAAATGAAAACACAGTTCTTCAAAACATTTGGGATGCAACAAAGGCAGTCCTAAAGGGATAGTTCATAGCAATATGAGCCTTTCACAAGAAACAAGAAAAGTCTCAAAAGCACAAGCTAATCTTAGACCTAAAGGAGATGAAGAAAGAAGAGCAAATAAAGCCCAAACCCAGCAGGAGAGGAAAATTCATAAAAATTATAGCATCAATGAAATAGAAGCCAAAAGAACAGGAGAACAGTAGTGAAAGGGAATATAAAGGAAGGGAAAAGAAATGTTGGGAAATATCAGGAAGGGAGACAGAACATAAAGACTCCTAACTCGGGGAAACGAACTAGGGGTGGTGGAAGGGGAGGAGGGCGGGTGTTGGAGGGGAATGGGTGACGGGCACTGAGGTGGACACTTGACGGGATGAGCACTGGGTGTTTTTCTGTATGTTGGTAAATTAAACACCAATAAAAGTTAATTAAAAAAAAAAAAAAAAGAACAGGAGAACAGGTCAAGGAAACTAGGATCTAGTTCTTTGAAAGAATCAATAAGAGTGATAAACCCCTAACCAGATCTATCAAAAAGAAAAGAGTAAGGACCCAAATAAACAAAATCATGAATGGAAGAGGAGATATCACAACCAACACCCAAATAATACAATTATAAGAACATATTATGAACAACTATATGCCAACAGATTAGGTAATCTGGAAAGAATGGATGCATTCCTAGCAATGTATAAAATACCAAAACTGAAAGCGGAAGAAATAGAAAATCTAAACAGACCCATAAACAGCAAGGAAATTAAAGCAATAATCAAAAATCTACCAACAAACAAGAAACTGGGGCTGGATGGCTTCCAAGGGAAATTTTACCAATCTTTTAAAGAAGAAATAATACCTTTTCTTCTAAAGCTATTTCAAAAAAAAAAAAAAAGAAGAAGAAGAAGAAGTGGAAGGAAAATGTCCAACTTATTTTTATGAGGACATAATTACCTTGATCCTAAAACCAGACACAGACCCCACCAAAAAGAATTACAGACCAATAGCCCTGATGAACATAAATGCCAAAACTATCACCAGGATACTAGTCAATAAGATCTAACTGTACATGAAAATGATTATTCATGGGACATCTGGGTAGCTCAATGGTTGAGCATCTGCCTTCAGCTCAGGGCATGTACCTGGGGTCCCGCATTGGGCTGTTCCTGGGGAGCCTGCATCTTACTCTGCTTATGTCTCTGCCTCTTTCTTTGTGTCTCTCATGAATTAATAAATAAAATATTTTTTAAAAAACGATTATTCAAAAAAAAAAACAAAAACAAAAAAACAAAAAAAAAACGATTATTCACCATGACCAAGTGTGATTTATTTCTGGGCTTCAAGAGTGGTTCAACATCCTCAAATCAATCACTGTGATACACTACATTAACAAAATAAAAGACCCTTAATTCTATGGTCAACTCATCCTTGACAAAGCAGGAAAGAATATCTAATGGAAAGAAGACTATCTCTTCAACAAATGGTGTTGAGAAAATTGGACAACTACATGTAGAAGAATGAAACTGGACCATTTTCTTTCACCATAAACAATGATAAATTTAAAATGGATGAAAGACCCATATGTGATACAAGAATACATTAAAATTCTAGAGGAGAACACAGGTAGTAACCTCTGTTTCCTCTGTCACAGGAACTTTTTGCTAGATATGTCTCAAAAGGCAAGGAAAACAAAAGCAAAAATGAACTATTGGGACTTTATCAGTATAAAAAACTTTTGCACAACAAAGGAAACAGTCAACAAAAATAAAAGACCACCAATAGTATGGGAGAATAAATTCACAAATGTCTTATCAGATAATGGGCTAGTATCCAAAATATATAAAGAACTTACCAAACTCAACACCCAAAGAACAAATAATGCAACCAAGAAATGGGCAGAAAACATGAACAGACATTTTTCCAAGGAAGACATACAAATGGCTGACAGACTTATGAAAAAATGTTCCACGTCCGGACGCCTGGGTGGCTCAGTGGTTGACATGATCCTGGGGTACCTGGATCAAGTCGCATATCAGGCTCCCCACAGGAAGCCTCATTCTCCCTCTGACTGTGTCTCTGCCTCTCCCTCTATGTCATAAATAAATAAATAAATAAATAAATAAATAAATAAAATCTTTAAAAAATGCTCCACATCACTTGGCATCAGGGAAATAAAAATCAAAACCAGTGAGAAACGACCTCACATTGGTATGAATGGCTAAAATCAACAGGTCAGGAAAGAACAGATGTTGGTGAAGATGCAGAGCAAAGGGAACCCTCTTGCATTCTTGGTGGTAATGCATACTGGTTCAGCCACTCTAGAAAACAGCATGGGTCCTGCTCAAATTGGAAAATATAGCTACTCTCTGACAGGTAATTGCACTACTATGTATTTATCTCAAAGATACAAATTTAGTGATCCAAATGCAGATCTGCACCCCAATGTTTATGGTAGCAATGTCCACAATACATGAACTATGATCAAAGCCCAGTTGTCCATTGACAGATGGATGTAAAAAGAAGATGTGGTATATATGTACAAAGGAATACTACTCAGCAATCAAAAAATGAAATCTTGCCATTTGCAAGCATGTTGATGTAATGAGAGGGTATTATGCTATGCAAAATAAGTTAATCAGACAAAGATTATCATATGATATCACTCACATGTGGAATTTAAGAAATAAAACAGAAGATTATAGGGAAAGGGAGCAAAAAATAAAATGACAAAATCAGAGAGGGAGATAAATCATAAGAAACAATGTGAGGTTTTGTCAAAGAGAGAGGAGTAGGGGGCATGGGGTAACTGAGTGGTGGACATTAAGGAAGGCAAGTGATGTAATGAGCACTGAGTATTATATAAGAATGAAGATTCACTGAACTCTACCTCTGAAACTAATAATCCATTATATGTTAATTAATTGAATTTAAATTCTATTTTATTTATTTATTTTTAAAATATTTTATTTATTTATTCATGAGACACACACACACACACACACACACACACACAGAATGGCAGAAACACAGGCAGAGGGAGAAGCAGGCTTCATGCAGGGAGCCTGACATGGGATCCCGGGTCTCCAGGGATCCTGGAGCTGAAGGCGGCACTAAACCCCTGAGCCACTGGGGCTGCCCGAATTTAAATTTTAAAAAAAATATTGGGGGGAAAAGATGGTGTCATTTATGTCAGGAGGGGTCCTGTGTCAAGAAGTGATGTAGGCATTGAAGGAACTGCAGCTCTCAGATATCAGAGAGATCACACCAGCTGATGCCATCCAGGAACTTTTTTTTTTTTTATACATATATTCTATTAAGAGCTTTTATTTTTTTTTTAATTTTTATTTATTTATGATAGTCACAGAGAGAGAGAGAGAGAGGCAGAGACACAGGCAGAGGGAGAAGCAGGCTCCATGCACCGGGAGCCTGATGTGGGATTCGATCCCAGGTCTCCAAGATCGCGCCCTGGGCCAAAGGCAAGCGCCAAACCACTGCGCCACCCAGGGATCCCCCATCCAGGAACTTATAAGAAGCAGAAGCAGAGGAAGTCTGCAGGGACCCAAGAGTGATTAGATCCCTTTTAAAATGGAGGGTTTTTTTTTTCAACTGTCAGACTCTTTAGAGACTGACCCCTCTATACTGACCACTTAAAAAAAAACGCAGCTGCCTCAGTAGGCTCTACCTGATGAATCTAAACAGAACTGAGATCCTTCATGGCTTGAATATAAGAAGCAGTAAGTACTGAGAGCTGACCCAGGCCTGACAGTGACCTCATATCAACTGTGGGCCCACAGACTGACTTTGAATTTGGTTTGTTCTATGTTATCCTTTTTGGGAGGAGATTTTATTTGTTTGAGAGAAAAAGAGAGAGCACAAGCAGGAGAAAGAGCAGGGGGAGTGTGATAAGTGGACTCTTTGCTAAGCAGGACCCAAGATCATGACCTGAGCTGAAGTCTCATGACCAACTGAACCATCCAAGTGCCTAGTCTGTTGTGTGACTTTTCTTGTGTTTTGCTTTGTGTGCCCTGTATGAAGCCAAGTTAATCACATGGTGAAATGTCATTGAGTTTGGAATCCTGACCCTGCTTTACAATTACGTAGCCCTTACTATATGGTGGAATAAGGTTGACACTGTGGGAAGACAAAAAAAAAAAAAAAAAAAAAAAAAAGACTATAAGGAAGAAATGTAACATGATTTCTTCCAAAATGCCATGCAAAATAGTAGCCTATAAACAAAAAGGGGTTCAAAGATATATTAGGAACTGTAGTACATGACAATCATATAATGCCTTTTTGGCATGATAAAAACTGTTGTTGTTTAAAACAAGAATATAAAAACAAAATGGAAAAATCAACATAGACAATATACATTCATACTATCTATGATATATCTTTTTTATTTTGTTACAACTAAGTATATTTATTTTTATCTTGCAGATAATCAAATTCAAGAATTACAACTTAAAGTAAGACAATGATTTTAGCCAACATTAATTGACATTTTTACAGTTATTTTTGATATGCAATGCTACAATATTAATTCATTAATAAGAAAGCTTAATTGTTTGAGATACTTGGAGAAAAGACAGGGATTATCTATATGTTTAGATTGGTTATTTCTGAAATAATGGCAAGAATACTTACAATACACTTACAAATGTAGACTATAATACATCAGTAAACATACAACACACACATATCCGTATAAATATCCGGATATCCGTATAAAATTTTCTGGCTCAAAATAAATTATGATTTAGACTGTTTCCATTCATTTTTCAAAACTAACACATTTAATTATTACCAAGTTCTTTTTTTCTCTTTTTAAGGATTTATTTATTTATCCATGAGGGACACAGAGAAAGGCAGAGACACAAGCAGAGGGAGAAGCAGGCTCCATGCAGGGAGCCGAACATGGACTAGATCCTGGGTCTTCAGGATCACGCCCTGGGCTGAAGGCAGCACTAAACCGCTGAGCCATCTGGGATGCCCAGTTCTTTATTTCTAACTTGAATGTTCCTCTTCTATTCTTATTGATTAAGGGTAAAAAGAAACAGGCTAAAATAATAATGAAATATCCCATAATACCAGAATACTGCAGATGCTGACCATGCTAGCATAATAAATCAATTTGGTGATCACTTTGACCAATATTTATGCTCAAAATGTCAGACAGATCTTTAAAGTTCTAAAGAGTAGGAAGATTCACTTAACCAGTTTCATCAGTGCAATGCCAATGATCCGTTTGGGGTTTTTTGTTTCAGATTTTTTAATATAACATTTTCTTTTCTTTTTTTGAAAGATTTTATTTTTTTATTCATGAGAGACACACAGAGAGAGAGGCAGAGACACAGGCAGGAGAAGCAGGCTCCATGCAGGGAGCCCGATGTGGGACTCAATCCTGGGACTCCAGAATCAGTGGCTTTGATGTCCTACAGTTATAGAAAAAAAAAAAATATATATATATATAATTACTATACTTATTTAATAATTTAATAATATAAATTATTATTTATATTATATATATATTTGAATTTAGCATTATGTTAAAACCTAGACTTCTAAGTAAGTGCGTTGACCAAATGTTTTAAAAAGTAAGTTTACTCTCTCTTTAATTTACTATTACTATAGTTCTGACTGCAATCTATGAAGTCTCACATGATTTAAACCTGGGTATTTATGGAAACTTGTGATAACTAAGATATATTCATGTCCTTCCTACAAAAGTTCCCAGATTTACATTTCCAACAATGGGAGTCATGTGTTTCCAGAGGAAGGTTAACATCTTTGGCATTTCCTGCCTGCTATGGTTTGATATTCACTTTTGTTTTTTGTTTTAAAGAAAGTTTGAAACAGGATCTCTTTTGAAATAGCTGGCTTATTCAGTGAGGTGGAAAATGAGGGTTTTTTAATGCTTCTTTATTTTTATTTACCCATTCTTTTGATCATTATATTTTTTTCTCATTCTGTTGATGTTTTTAACTCCTATTGTTTTGTCTCAATGAGCTTTCACCTAAGTTATCTCAGCATGGTGTAATAGAAAGATCAAGGGCTTTGAACACACCAGATCTGGTTCCCCATAACATACTAATATCATTTCTATTATACAGATGATGAAATTGAAGTACAAAGAAATTAAGTAAAATTTCCAAAGTTATAAGGTGTAAGTGGCAGAGACAGGATTTCAAGGAAGGAAGTCTGACTTTGAAGTCTATGGTAATAATAGTTTTGCTTTACTGTCATAAATTGGATTTTATGATCATTTCTGATAGGCCTTGAAGTAGATAGCTCTTTCCCCAAGTTACATAATAACTCAGATGAGAAAAGTCTCCACTTGGTCCTATGCTCAGAAAATGCTGGTCTCATTTCATCATCTTAATCTGTTTCCCATAAAAGTAGAAACACATATATGCAAACACAATTTTAAAAAGTTTTAAAGTAAAAAAGATATTACATTCAGTAGTTTAATGCCTAGAATGTAACAGAAGGCATGTAGGTTCTTATACCTGAATAACTTAACCAAATTAATTGCTCTTCTAAAATTGCCTGAGATCAACAACATTAACTTCCCTGTTAAAACAACAGTGCTAATAAAGCTTAGGTTTCCATAATGGGGCCAGAAACATAAGCATTAAAATGATAATGGAATGGGATGGAGAGAAATCCAAGACAGCACACAAAAAATAAAGTCTGAATATAAACGACTAGTTGGGAATAGAGCTCTTTGGGGCTTCACATACTCAAATTTATCTGAATTCTCCTCTACCCCTTCTTCTAGAAAAGCAGGTATATTTCTTCCTGAATCCTAACAGAGAGAGAAAAAAAACCCTGAATAATCATCTTTATCTTTACTTCAGCATCCTTCACACACACACTCACTCACACACACACACCCTTTAGAAATTTTGAAATTATATAATTCCCCTAAAAATCTGTCCTGAAAAAAATTCACAACCACTTAAACAGTACTTTCTAATAATCTCAATGGTTATTCTCATATTTGTGTTTTGAATAGTTTTAAAGCCTTTGAAACTTCTTAATCCAAACATTTTTCTACTTTGTTTTATTTATTATGCTAAAATTTAAGCTTCTGAGAAACTTAACTCAAAAATAAGTGCCATGTTAGGGTGCCTGGGTAGCTCAGTTAGTTAAGTGTTCACTCTTGATTTTGTCTCAGGTCATGATCTCAGAGTTGTGAGATGGAGCCTCATGTCAGGCTCTGAACTGGGCATGAAGCCTGCTTAAGATTTTCTCTCTCCCTCTGCTCCTTCTCCCCTTTTAGATGGGCTTGAACACACGTGCTCTTTCTCTCTCACTCTCTAATAAAAATAAATAAATGCTCTACATGCCAAAATGAGAGACAATAAAACAAGAAAAAAATACTTTCCATAACTCTTGTCATTTGGTACTCACAGGTCAGTAGCAATGCCCGAATCTTTCAATTCTCCATGTAACTGGTGACTAATGTGTGTGATAAGAAAGCATTTTAATGTATAAAACTATTATTCACTATGGCCTATACATCTCAACTATCAATCTTAATCATGACAATATAACTATTTACTGTTTTTGAAATTCATCTTTATATATATAGATATATTTCTTTTTCTTGATTCCAAACTGATTTATACTATATTTTATTTTAAAAACATTGAACCCCCAGTGACAGAATGGAAGATGGTGGAAGAGTAGGGGACCCTCATTTCATCTGGTCCCTTGAATTCACCTAGATATCTATCAATTCATTCTGAACACCTGTGAATTCAACCTGAGATCTAATAAAATAATTGCTGGTTACTGGAAAGTGATAGAGAAGCAGAGTGTAAAATCAGAACTTTGAGAAATCTGACTCAGTGAGGGATGTCCTTGCTTGAAAGGGGCTCAGGCAGCAAAATAGGGCAGAATCCTAAGTGGGATGGTGTGGTCTCAGGATCCCTGGGGTCACTCAGGGGTTCCTGAGTGCAGCAGAGTGCCCAAGCATTGGAGCAAGGATGCTGGCTACAATCAGTGAGCCCTGGAGTGGGCTCTCAGCTCAGTGTTGCCATAAACTGCAAACCATGGCACAATTCAGTGGCCACTCTCTAAGCAGGGGTCTAGTAAGCCACAGAACCATTGTGAGACCCTTCTCCTTCCTCTAGGAGGATCAGCACAGGTTCACACTGTAAGAGTCTGTAGAATTTGGCGCTCACAAAAGTGATTGTTTTTCCCTGCTGAAGATTGGGGGGTCTCCATTGTTCACCTCTGGGGCTGGAGAGCTGCCATTTCTTTTTATTTTCTTTTTCATCCTCTAAAACTACAGGGAAAGCATTCAGGGAACAAAGACACACAGGGAAACCCAAAACAGCTTGGGTTACACTGAGCCCAGCCCCCTGGCAAGGGGTGGTTCAACTCTTCCCAAGCAAAGTTACCTGAGAATAAGTGCAACAGGCTCCTCCCCCAGAAGATCAGCAGGACTAAATCTGGCAAATACCAGATTTACACATCATACAGAGCTGAAAAACTCCTGAGCTAGAAGAAAATAGTATATAAAATTTGAGGGGCTTTCTCATTATTCTTTAGTCTTTCAGTTTAAATTTTTTTTGTCTTTTTTTCCTTGTCAACTAGTTTCTTATTTTTTTAAATTTATTTATTTATTTGAGACAGAGAGAGAAAGAGAGAGAGGCAGAGATAATGACAGAGATAGCACAAGGGTGGAGGAGAAGGAGAAGCAGGCTCCCCATTGAGCAGGGACCCTATTGCAAGGCTCAATCCCAGGACTCTGGGATCATGATCAGAGCCAATGGCTGATACTTAATTGACTGAGACACCCAGGTGTCCCTAAACTAGTTTCTTATTTTATCAACTATTTTTTAAGTTTTTTTTATTTTTCAATTTATAATTACATGTTATAGATATATCTTCATTTTTGGCTTCCTTTCACTGTATTCAAATTTATTTTTTATAACTACTGTCTTTTAACAAATAGACCAAAATACACCTAGGACCAAGTGTATCACCTTGTGATTTTTTTTTATTTTGTTCTCTTTTCATCTATTCTTCTTTGGACCAAATAAATAGAAGGAGAAATTCATAACAAAAGAAAGAACCAGAGGCAGTATTCTCTGTCATAGATTCAATCAATATGGATATAAGTATGTTGTCAGAGCTAGAATTCAGAATAACAATTATAAAGATACTAGTTGGGTTTTGAAAAACATAAAAAAACCCTAGGTAATACTTAGTACAAAAATAAAAGACTAAAATAATGTCAGGCTGTAATTAAAAATGCTGTAAATGAGATGCATTCTAAAATGAACACTTGGGGTGCTTGAGTGGCTTAGTAAGTTAAGTGTCTGCCTTCAGATCAGGTCATGATCCCAAGGTCTTGGGTTGAAGCCCTGCATTGGGCTCCCTTCACTGTGGATAGTCTGGTTCTCCCTCTGTCCTCTCCTCTACTTGTGCTCTTTCTCTCTCTCTGTTTTATATAAATAAATAAAATGAACACTCTAATCACTAGGGTAAATGAGGCAAAAGAGATAGTGACATAGAAGACAAAATGATGGAAAGTAAGGAAGCTGAGGGAAAGAGAGAAAAACAACCACTGGATCATTAGGGGAAGCTTATGAGAAATCAGCAATAACATAAATTGAAACAATATTAGAATAATTGGAGTCCCACAGGATAAAAGAGAGAGGAGAGAGAGAGAGAGAGAGGGAGAGAGAGAGAGAGAGAGAGAGAATATATGAGCAAACCATAGCTGAGAACTTCCCTGATCTAGGGGGTAAAACTGGCATTAAAGTCCAGGAGGCAGAGATAGCATCCCTTAAAAGCAATAAAAATAGATCAACACCTGACACATAAGAGTGAAGCTTGAAAATTTCAGAGATAAAGAGAAAACCCTGAAAGCAGCTTGAGAGAGGAGGTCTGTAAATTACAAGGGTAGAAATATTAGATGGTCAGGATACCTACCCCCAGAGACCTGGCAGGCTGGAACTGACAGGCATGAGTGCTAAAAGACAAAAACATGCAGTGAAGAATACTTTATTGAGCAAGGCTGTCATTCAGAATACAAGGAGAGAGAAAGAGCTTCCAGGACAAACAGAAACGAAATGCATTTGTGATCATTAAACCCGCCCTGCAAGAAATATTAAAGGGAATCCTTTAAGCAAAGAGAGAGCCCAAAAGTAACATAGAACAGAAAGGAATAGAGACAATACACAGCAATAGTGACTTTATAGGTAATACAATGGCACTAAATGCATATCTTTCAATAGTTACTCTGAATGTAAATGGACTAAATGCTCCAATCAAAATACACAGGGTATCATATTAGGTTAAAAAAAGCAAGACCCACTCATATACTGTCTATAAGATATTCATTTTAGACCCAAAGTCATCTCCAGATTGAAACCGAGGGGGTGAAGAACCATTTATCATGCTAGGAGATATCAAAAGAAAATTGGGTTAGCAATCCTTGTATCAGACAAATTAGATTTAAAATTAAACACTGTAGTAAGGGGAGAAGAGAGACACTATATCATACTTAAAGGGTCTATCCAAAAGGAAGATCTAACAACTCTAAATATGCTCAACATAGGAATAGTCAATTATATAAACAAATTAGTAACAAATTTAAAGAAATATATTGATAATAGCACAACAGTTGTAGAAGACTTTAACACCTTGCTGACAGCAATGGACAGATAATCTAAGCAGAAGATCAACAAGGAAACAGGGGCTTTGAATGACACACTGGACTGGATTGACTTCACAGATATATTCAGAGCATTCCATTGTAAGCAGCTGAATACACATTCTCCTTGAGTGTACACAGAACATGCTCCATAGTAGATCACATGCTGGGTCATAAATCAGGTCTCAATGGGTACCAAAAGACTGAAATTTTTCCATGCATATTTTCAGAGTACAATGCTTTGAAATGTGAACTCAATAACAAGAGGAAATGTTAAAGGAATCCAAATACCTGGAGGTTAAAGTGCATCCTAAAATGAATGAATGAGTCAACCAGGAAATTAAAGAGGAATTTTAAGAATTCATGAAAACAAATGAAAATGAAAACACAATTGTTTAAAAAGTTTGGAATGCACCAAATGTAGTCCTAAAAGGGAAGTACATAGCAATACAAGACTTTCTTAAGAAACAAGAAAAGTCTCAAATATACAACTTAATCATACACTTAATGGAGCTGGAGAGAGAATAGCAAATAAAATGTACGCCAATCAATAGATGAGAAATAATAAAGATCAGAGCAGAAATCAATGAAATAGTAGCAAAAACTCCCCACTAGAACAGATCAATGGATCCAGGAGCTGATTCTTTGAAATAATTAATAAGGTCAACAAAGCCTTAACCAGACTTATCAAAAAGAAAAGAGAAAGGACCAAAATTAAGTAAAAAGTAGAAGTCAAACTCTCACTCTTTACAGATGACATGATACTTTTTGTGGAAAACCCTGAAGAGTCCACCAAAACATTTCTAGAACTCATACTGCAATTCAGTAAAGTGGCAAGATATAAAATCAATGCACAAAAATCACCTGCATTTCTACACACTAACAGTGAGACAGAGGAAAGAGAAATTAAGGAATTGATCTCATCAAAATTGCACCAAACTATAAGATACCTAGGAATAAACCTAACCAAATAAGTAAAGGACCTATAGTCTACAAACTACAGAACACTTATGAAAGAAATTGAGGAAGACACAAAGAAATGGAAAAGTCTTCCATGCTCATGGATTGGAAGAGTAAATATTGTTAAAATATCAATGCTACTCAGAGCAATCTACACATTCATTGCAATTTCTGTCAAGACACCATAAACGTTTTTCACAGATCTGGAACAAAGAATCCAAAAATTTGTATGGAATTAGAAAAGACACCAGATAGTCAGAGGAATGTTGACAAAGAAAACCAAACCTGGTGGCATCACAAGTCCATCACATATAGTTGGACTCCAAGCTATATCACAAAGCTGTAATCATCAAATCATTATAGTACTGGCACGAAAACCAACATATAAATCAATGGAACAGAATAGGGAACCCAGAAAAAGACCCTCGACTCTATGGTTGACTCATTTTCAACAAAGCAGGAAAGAATATCCAATGGACAAAAGACAGTCTCTTCAACAAAGGGTGTTGAGAAAATTGGAGAACCACATGTGGAAAAATAAACCTGGAACATTCTCTTACACCATACACAAAGAAAAACTCAAAATGGATGAAAGACCTAAATGTGAGATAGAAATCTATCAAAATCCTACAGGAGAACACAGGCAGCAAGTACTTTGGCTTTAGCAGCAGCAACATCTTGCTAGAGACATCTCCAAAGATGAGTGATCCCAAATCAAAAATGAACTACTGGGACTCCATCAGGATAAAAAGCTTTTGCACAGCAAAGGAAACAGTCAACAAAACTAAAAGGCAACCTATGGAAACGGAGAGGATATTCACGAATGACATATCAGATAAAGGGCTCACATCAAAAATCTACAACAAGCCTATCAGACTCAACACCCCAAAAAACATATAATCCAACCAAGAAATGGGCAGAAGACATGAATGGACATTTGCCCAAAGAAGGCTTACTTACAAATGGACAACAGGCTCATGAAAAAATGCTCCATATCATTTGGCATCAGGGGAATACAAATCAAAACCACAATGAAATACCATCTCACACCAGTCAGAATGGCTAGAACTAACAAGTTGGGAAACAACAAATTTTGGCAAGGATGTGGAGAAAGGGAATGAATCCTCTTATGCTGTTGGCATAATCCTCTTATGCTTATGCTGTTGGCAAGAAGCTAAAAATAGAGCTACCCTATGACCCACTAATTTCACTTCTAGGCATTTACCCTAAAGACACTAATGTAGTGATCTGAAGAGGCACTTGCACCCTGATATTTATAGCAACAGGAATCCCAGGGATAGTAAGGGAACAAAAAAAGAGGATAGCTTGACCACTTGTCATAGAAAACAGAGGGACTCTGAAATAATGCAACAAAATTTGAAGGCAGCTACTGAGAAAAAGTCTATGCAGACAAAAGAAAAATGGTGACTATTTGGAAAAACCTGGGTGCTACTGACTGCTTGAGGGGAGGTGAATGGGGGATAAGGTAACTGAATGACAGGCATTAAGGAGAGCACATGATGTGATGAGTACTGGATGTTATATTCCACTGAATAATTACTGAACTCTACATCTGAAATTAATGATGTTCTAATATTGACTAATTTAATTTAAATAAAAGTTAGATAGATGATAAATAAATAAATGAATAAATACACTAAACCCTAACCTTCTGTAAAATATAATTCCCCCACTTACTGTTTCCCTCTACACCTTTGTCTGTATGTGTGCGCACATATGTGTGTGTCTACATTTGTATGTGTTTTCAGGAGCTTCTAAATATTAGTTTCCATTTTGAATGCCAATTTTTAAGTATTTACAAATATTTATGAACTCATATTTATTCCTTATGTTGTGGAGGATAGGATCATTGTCCTAAAAAAGAATTTAACTTTAATCGTGAATGGGATTTATTAAAGACTTGGAGTTGGTGTCCAATTGCTACTACACTAAGGTATTGTTATATTGTCAGGAAATAAAGAAAAATAAGATTCTTTCAGACTTCAGTTTGTTTGAAACAGGAAATACAAACCATAAGAACAAGTACAAAAACTGAACTACACAAAATAAAATGTTGACAATATATGAAAATCCTAGTGTACAGAGACTATGCTACTTTTCTGTTTTCTTCGAGAATATGCATAAATGGCCTATTTGATCTGCCATTCTGACTAGGTGAATGCTCACAGCCCAAGTTTATAACACAAAATACATGTGTCACATAGAATTTTATTATTTTTGTTAATGTTGTTAATATTAACATATTTCCAATTACATGTGATTGTGCTGTGTAAAATTGTATGTGTCACAATTTGATATTTTGACATCCTCTATGAATTAAAGTTGTATTTTTAATATGTGCTCTATAAATGAGAATTAAATACGTACCACACAATGCCATGCTCAGTCCCTTCAACTACTTAAATTGAGATACTAGATTATAGGTATATTAGTTTGATGTGATAAAGGAAAAGGTCAAAAAACACTGTTAAGGCATATGACATTACAAATCACAAACATTTCCTAATCTTCCAAGCAGGGAATGTTGGTGAAAAGTTTCACTGATAATTTGTAAGTTACACTTTTGAGAGTAGTTTCAGGAAGAGTTATTACTTGTGAAGTTTTGAGCAAATTACTTTTTAGAACTTCAGTTTTTCCTTCTGTAAAGTGAAGTGGGTGACAGAATTTGTATAAGATCCAAATGGAAGAATCCATATATAATCCAAATGGAAGTTACATTTGGTAACTGCAGGTTCCCAAACATGATGACCTAAACCCTTTAAATGGTAACACTTGGAAATATTACCACAGAGTGAATAAAAATATACAGAAATGTTAAAAATGGAAAAATAGAAGAAAGGTAATTAAATGGCTTGTCTTTTATCATTTTTAAGTAAGAATGAACTTGGAATCATATTTGCTGTAATTGATCATTTATCAGATGATTGGTATATAGTACTATTTATGAAGTAATATTTTATACTACCGAAGGAGGTAATACAAGACATCTGAGAGATGTAGGAGGTCTCAGAAGTCATAAATCGGTCATTTGTCACTATAAAATAATATGTATTCATGGTAATTAATGGCTAACAAAAAGAAACCTAGCACAACATTTGCATTTAAAAAATTATCTATTGGGCAGCCCTGGTGGCTTAGCTGTTTAGCACCGCCTTCAGTCCAGGACATGATCCTAGAGTCCTGGGATCGAGTTCCACATCAGGCTCCTTGCATGGAGCCTGCTTCTCCCTCTGCCTGTGTGTGTGTGTGTGTGTGTGTGTGTGTGTGTGTGTCTCACGAATAGATAAATAAAATCTTTTAAAAATAAAATAAAATAAAATAAAAAATTATCTATCTTCTAAGACAATTTAAACTTTGTTTATTCATTTAAAATATTTATTTTTGGGTACTAGATATAGAGCAGTGAGGAAGCTAGATATATAAGGCATGGAGGTTGCACTCACATCCTAAAAGGCAGTAAGTGCATAAAATGAATGAACAAGTTCTTTTTCATGCTCTTATTTTATCTGTCAAAAAAATAACTATTGTCAAAAACCTGATGCCTCTCCCATTCATATCTTTTCTGATCCTTACACAAACATACACGCGCATTTAGATGCTTGATATTGCTTTATACAAATATAGGATCATACTACATATATTATTATATGCTGGTTTTAGTAACTTAAAACATCACAGACATTATTTCAAGTTTCTGTGCCCTTTTAAGTTTATTGATTAAAGAAAAGCTAGTAATTCACAAACTTTTTCCTACTTTTTTCTAATGCAGTTGTAGTTATTTTTGTTATATTTTGTCACTGATTTGAAGATTTTTTAAAAGATTTTTATTTATTTATTTGAGAGAGAGAGAGAGAGAGAGAGAGAGAATGAGCTCAGGTAGGGCAGAAAAACAAATCCCTAGCTGAGCAGGGAGCCTGACACCGGGCTAGATCCCAGGACCCAAGGAACATGACCTGAGCTGAAGGCAGACACTTACCGACTGAGCCACTCAGGTGCCCTGATTTGAAGATTTCTAACTAAAGCAAGGTGCAATGTTAAGGTATTTCTAAGTAATTCCTAGCAAGAAGAAAGTTTCAGTTCGTATAAATTGGTGAAAATAATGATTGCTAAATTGCAATGGCAAGATATTTGTTTGGAGCAAACAAATAATTCTTGATAATTTTACACAAATTTTAGTCTTTTTTTGTTTATTTGTTTTAAGGTTTTATTTAGGGCAGCCCGGGTGGCTCAGCAGTTTAGCGCCGCCTTCGGTCCAGGGCCAGATCTTGGAGGCCTGGGATCGAGTCCCATGTTGGGCTCCCTGCATGGAGCCTGCTTCTCCCTCTGCCTGTGTAGATCTCTCTCTCTCTCTCTCTCTCTCTCTCTCTCTCTCTCTCTCTCTCCTTCTCTCATGAGTAAATAAATAAAATCTTTTAAAAAAAGATAAAAGGCTTATGCCCAGGAAAGGAAACAACCAACAAAACTAAAAGGCAACATTTGGAATGGGGAAAGATATTTGCAAAGAACAAATCTGATAAAGGGTTAGTATCCAAAATCTATAAAGAATGGAGAAAACTCAATATCCAAAAAACAAATAATCCAGTAAAGAAATAGGCAGAAGACCTGAATAGATATTTTTCCAAAGAAGATGTACAGATGGCTAACAGGAAACAACAGGTGTTTATTGAGGTTTGATTTGCCAACATATAGTATAACACCCAGCAAATACACTACTAAACATTTACCCAGAGGATACAAAGACCCTGATTTGGAGGGACACATGCACTCTGATGTTTATAGCAGCATTTCAACAATTGCCAAATTATGGAAAGAACAAATGTCCATTTATTGATGAATGGATAAGGAAGATGTGATATAATATATATAAAGATAATGAAATCTTGCTATTTGCGATTATGTGGTTGGAGCTAGATTGTATTATGCTAAGCAAAATAAGTCAGTCAGAGAAAGACATATACCATATGATTTTACTCATATGTGAAATTTAAGAAATGAAACTAGTGAAAATATAGAGGAAAAGAGAGGCAAATTATGAAACAGACTCTTAACTATAGAGAAGAGCCTGAGAGCTGATGGAGGGAGGTGTGCAGCTGGATGTGTTAAATGGGTTATGTATATTCGGGAGGGAACTTTTGATGAACACTTAAAAATTTTTTTTTCTACCTTTATAAAGAACACGACTCCTCCTGACACAGAAGCAAACACTCACATGTCCCAAGGAGAAGCTCATTAAAAACAACAACAGGGGATCCCTGGGTGGCTCACTGGTTTACCGCCTGCCTTTGGCCCAGGGCGCGATCCTGGAGTCGCGGGGAGTCCCACATCGGGCTCCCGGCATGGAGCCTGCTTCTCCCCACTCCTGTGTCTCTGCCTCTCTCTCTCTCTCTGTATGTCTATCAGAAATGAATAAATAAATAAATAAAACTTTAAAAAATAATAAAAAATAAAAACAATAACAGCATAACTGGAGGACATTGGGACCTCCTCTAATGCCAGTCTGTGTGCCCGACTTGGGGATCGCTGGGAATGTGTCATCAAATGTGCCCTCCATCTCCATGAAAGATAAAGAAAGACCTTCTTCTGGAAGGCCAGAACATATAGAATATATACATATATATATATATATATATATATATATGAATATATATATTCACTTATATATAACACCCTGTAACTCGTCCTGAAACGAATATTTAAACTATATATTAAGTAGTGGACTTTAAATAAAACCTTTATTTATTTATTTATTTATTTATTTACTTACTTACTTTTTATTTATTCATGTATGAGAGACAGAGAGAGACAGAGAGAGGCAGAGACACAGGCAGAGGGAGAAGCAGACTCCATGCAGGGAGCGGTAAACTGCTGAGCCACCCGGGCTGCCCAGCATTTTATCTTGGTGAAATCCCAAGAGTTCGTTTTTGTTTTTGTTTCCCTTATCTCAGGAGACATAACTAGCAAGAAATAGCTATGTCAAATGTCAAAGAAGTCGTTTCTCTAGGATTTTGATGGTTTCTTGTCTCACATTTAGGTCTTTCTTACATTTTGAATAGATTTTCTGTGTATGGTGTAAAAAGTGGTCTACTTTTATTCTTTTGGTTGTTACTGTCCAGTTTTCCCAACAATATTTGTTGAAGATGCTGTCTTTTTTCCATTGGATATTCTTTCATGCTTTGTCAAATATTAGTTGACCATATGGTTGTGGGCTCGTTTCTGGGTTTTCTATTCTGTTCCATTGATCTATGTGTCTGTTTTTCTGCCAGAACCATACTGTCTTCATGATTACAGCTATGTAATATAACTTGAAGTCCAGAATTATGATGCTTCCAGTTTCACTTTTCTTTTCCAAGGTTTCTTTGTCTATTCTTGGCCTTTTGAAGTTTCATAAAAAGTTTAGAATTTTTTCCAGCTTTGTGAAAAATTTGGATGGTATTTTGACAGATTTCTATACATTGAATTTTTATCCTGTGACTTTACTGAATTTGTGTATCAGTTGCAGCAATTTTTGATGGAGTCTTTTGGGTTTTCTACATAGAATATCACATCATCTGCCAATAATGAACATTTGACTTCTTCCTTGCTGATTTGGATGCATTTTATTTCTTTTTGTTGTCTGATTAATGTGGCTAGGAGTTCCAGTACAATGTTAAATACAGAGGGTGAGAATGGGAATCCCTTTCTTGTTCCTGACCAAAAATTAAAAAGTCTCAATTTTTCATCATTGAGAATTTTATTAGGTGTGGATTTTTCATATATGACCTTTATGATGATGAGGTACATTTCCTTTATCCCTACTTTGTTGTTGGTTTTTATGAAGAGTGGAAGCTGTAATTTGTCAAATACTTTTTCTCCGTTTACTTTCTGCACCAGAGAGGATCCTAAGCCTTTTATCCTTTCTTTTATTAATGTGATACATCATAATAATTGATTTGCAAATATTGAACCACACTGGCAGCTCAGAAACAAATCCCACTTGATTGTGGTGAAAGATTCTTTTAATGTAATAATGGAATATATTTGTTTGTATTTTGTTGAGAATTTTCGTATCTATCTTCATCAAAGATATTGGCCTGTAATTCTCTTTATTGGCAAGATCTTTGTTTAGTTTTGAAATAAAGATAATGCTTGCCTCTAAGAAAGAGTTGGGAAGTTTCCTTCCATTTATATTTTTTGGGAACAGTTTGAGAAGAGTAAGTATTAACTCTTCTTTTAATGTTTGGTAGAGTTTGTTTGTGAAGCCATCTGGCCCTGAATTTGGGGGATTTTTTGGAGATTTTTTTTTTCATTACAGACTCAGATTCATTGCTGGTTATCAGTCTGTCCAAGTTTTCTATTTGTTCCCATTTCAGTTTTGGTAGTTTATATGTTTCTAGCTATTTATCCATTTCTTCCAGATTGCCCAATTGATTTCTGTTCTCTAATTCATGATTTATTTATCTGAGTTCTTTCTCTTTTTGATAAGTCTCACTAGGAGTTTATTAATTTTATTAATTCATTGCAAGAACCAGCTCCTGGTTTCATTAATCTGTTCTACTATTTTTTGTTTCTATCTATATCATTTATTTCTTCTGTGATATTTATTATTTCTCTTCTTTTGCTGACTTTAGGCTTCATTTGTTGTTTATTCTAGCTCCTTGAAGTGTAAGTTTGGACTGTTTGAAATATTTATTGCTTCTTGATTTAGGTCTGTATTGCTATATACTTCCCTTTCAGGACCGCTTTTGCTACATCCCAAAGGTTTTGGACATTCATGTTTTCATTATCATTTGCTGCCATGTATTTTATTTTTCTTCTTTAATTTCCTGGTTGGCCCATTCATTCTTTAGTAGGATGTTTATCAACTGCAATGAATTTGTGGGCTTTCCAAATATTTCCTTGTGGTTGACTTCAAATTTAATAGCATTGTTGTCAGAGAATATGCATGGTATGATCTCAAACTTTTTGACTTATTGAAGCCTAATTTGTGAACTAGTATGTGATCTACTCTGGTTAATGCCCCCTGTGCACTTGAAAATAATGTGCATTCGGCTGCTTTAGGATGAAATGTTCTCAATATGTCTGTTAAATCCATCTGGGCCAATTTCTCGTTCAATCCCTTTTTTTACTTGTTGATTTTCTGTTTATGTGATTTGTCCATTGATATAAGTGGGCTGTTAAAATCCTTTACTCTTATTGTATAATTACCAATGTGTTTCTTTATGTTTGTTATAAATTGTATTGTATATTTGGGTGCTCTCAAGTTGGGGGGTGTAAATACCTACTATGCATAGATCTTATTTGATAGACACCTTTATTGTGATATGGTTCCCTCCTTCATCTCTTGTTATAATCTTTGGTTTAAAATCTAGTTTGTCTAATAGAAGTATGGTTACTTTGGCTTTTTTATTGACATCCGTTTGCATGGTAAATGTTTCTCCACCCCTCACTTTCATTCTATAGGAGTCTTTATATCTCAGGTGAGTCTCTTATAGGCAGCATATAGATGGATCTTGTTTTCTTATCCATTCCTATGACCTATATCTTGCAGAGCTCGTTTAGTGGTCACACACTCCTTTAGTTGTTTGGGAAACTCTTTATCTCTCCTTGTATTCTGAATAACAGTCTGCCTCATAGATTATTCCTGGTTGCATATTTTCCCATCCAGAATGTTGAATGTATCATGCCACTTCTTGCCTATCAAGTTTCTGTGGAGAGATCTGCTGCTAACCTTATTTGTCTTCCCTTTCAAGTCAGGGGCTCCTTTTCTCTTGCTGCTTTCAGGATTTTTTTCATCATCTATTTTTGAAATTTTAACTATGATATGTCTTTTTGTTGGCCTGGTTCTGTCAATTTTTATGATAGTTCTATGTGGATCCATCCTGGATATGGATGTTTGTTTCTTCCCTAGATTAGGAAAGTTTTCAGCTATTGTTTCCTCAAATAAACCTTTTACCCTCTTTTCTCTCTCTGCTCTACTACTCCTATGATATGAATGTTATTACGCTTTATGGAGTCACTGTGTTCCCTAAGACTACAGTTTGTCATCTAATATTGTTCTTTCCCTCTTATTTTCAGCTTCATTATTTTCCATATTTTAGCTTTTATATTACTTATTAGTTCCTCTGATTTTTTTCATCCTTATGGTCATTACATATAATCAGTTTTGAATCTTGGGTATTGAAGTTTGCATTTTGCCCTAATTAGTTTTTAGGTCTTATGTTTCTGTGATAAGAGATGTCATAGTGTTTTCTATGCCTTTTTCAAGCCCATCTAGTATCCTTATGATAATTGTTTAAGTCCGGATTAGGCATATTATTTATATATCTTTTGGTTAGAGTCTTGGCTGTGATCTTTTTGTGTTCTTTCTTTTGGATGAACTTCTCCATCTTGGTATTTTGTCTAAGTGTCTGTCTTCTCTGTGTTAGGAAAACAAATGATGTTTCCTGTTCCCAAGAATAATGGCTTAATAAAGAAAAAGTCATATACTGTACAGAGCCTGGTGCTTCAATAAGTGCCTCTTGTGTATGTTGTGTGATTTGTGCTGCTGTGTTTTGGCTGCTTTTTCCCTCAGGTTAATCCTTGGCAGAGTCTCTCCTTGACTGCGGTGGGGAGTATTTGGACCTTGGCCAGAGTGGGGTGAGTTTTAATTGAGTGTTCTCTAGTCTGCTTATTAATTAAGATTTGATGCTATTTCCATGCTTTGAGGCTCTGTACAACTCTATGGTTAATAGGCATGGTGAGTGTGGGGCAGTTTTGCTGGTCTTCTAGGGGATGTGCCAAATGTTCTGGTTCTCAGGCACATTTGCATGAGAAAAGTAGTACCTGCATATTGAAAGTGGTGTAATAAGGGTTTTAGGCCACCATTGTTGGCCCTGTGCTGCTTCCTAAAGTTTATGCTGAGGGACCGGGGAGAGTAATGCCATTATTCCCCTCCTTCCTTTCTGTTTGTACCTGCTGCTGTCCAGGAAGTGCTCCCAGAAGAGGGAACAATCTCTCCTCATATGTCCCAAGTGTTCCTAGGTTTCTGCCTTCACACTATGTCTGGCCCATCTCCCTGCCTGGCAGCTCAGTGCAAACCAGCCAGTCCAGTTGAGTTTATAATTCAAAACTTCAGGGACCTGGTATAGCATGGACCCCTACTGGTCCTCTGGGGAAGGGTGTCACTCTGCTGGAACTGATGTTAGTTTTTCCCAGAAGCACAGCTACACCAGTGTGCATGGGAATGGAGTTTGGAGTAAGCACAGCCAAGAGCCAGTATCCAGGTTAGTTGCCCTCAACAGGTATCTGTATGCTTCTGCTGGGAAGCAAGTGGCTAATGGCTCCTGCAGGCTCTTTTGTCCCTGGAGAGGCAATGCCACCTCTCCCACATGCATTTCAAGAAGAGTTACCTGTCTCCCAGTGCATCCCATGTAATCCTCAGATCTCGCCATCTTCTTTTGAGCTATATGACCTCCTTCTCCACAGGAGAACTGCAGCTCCTTTAGGGTTCCACACCAGCAAAGCCATAAATCTCTAAAACTCTAGTCTTTGAGCCCTGCTGGTTGTAAAAACTCATGAAAATCAGCCACTCTCATTTTCCTGGTCAATGGTTCGGGGGGCGTGTTCTCTCTCTCTTTCTCAACTTTCACTGTGATCAGGGCTCTCTCCTTGCTGTAGCACACATGGTCTAATTCTCCTTTGAATCATGAGCAATACAGGCTTACCTCAAGATGTAAGAAAAGTCTGAAATGAGCAACCTAAACCTATACCTGAAGGAAATGCAAAAAGTCCAAAAAACTAAACCTAAAACCAGCAGAAGGAAGAAAATAACAAAGATTGGAGAAAGAAATAAGTTATATAGAAAGAATATAAAACAATAGGCTATATCAATGAAACAATGAGCTTTTTCATTAAAGAAAACTCAATAAAATTGATAAACCTTGGGACGCTTGGGTGGCTCAGTGGTTGAGCATCTGCTTTTGGCTCAGGGCATGATCCTGGATTGAGTCCCACATTGGGTTCCCTGAGTGGATCCTGCTTCTCTCTCTGTGTCTCTCATGAATAAATTAAAAATAATTTTGTGCTACTTAATCCCCATCACCATACCTTAAATTCCAGATATTATCTTTAAAAAATGATAAACCTCTAGTCAAACTTTTCAAGAAAAAAATATTTAAATGCATAAAGTCACAAATGAGAGAGAAGAAATAAAACCACACCACAGAAATACAAACAATTATAAGGAAATATTATCAAAATATATCAATAAATCAGACAATTTGGAAAAATGGATAAATTCCTAGAAACATATCAAGTATCAAAACTGAAAGGGAGAGAAATAGAAAATTTGGACAGACTGACAACTGACAAAAAAAATGGAATCAATAATCAAAAAACTCCCAACAAACAAAAGTCCAGGGTCAAATGGCTTCGCATTTCTAATTTTCCCAAACATTCTATGAAGAGTTAATATGTATTCTTCCCAAGCTGTTCCAAAAAAAAAAAAAAATAGAAAAAGAAGGACGACTTCCAAATTTATTCTATGAGGGCCCAATAACCATGAATCTAAAACCAGATAAAAACTTCTCTAAAAAAGTGACCTACAAGCCAATATCCCTGATGAACATGGTTGAAAAAATTTTCAATAAAATGCTAGCAAAATAAATTCAGTAATATGTTAAAAAATAATCACAATCAAGTGGGATTTATTCCTAGGATGCAAGTTTGGCTCAATGGTCACAAGCCAATCAATGTGATACATGACACCAATAAGGTAAAAGATAGAATCATATTTATGGGTGGAGGAAAAAAAGCACTTCAGAAAATACCTCCATTTGTGTTAAAAAAAAAAAAACCCTCAACCAAGTAGGTTTAGAGTGAACATACCTTAATGTAATAAAGGCTATTTCTTTAATTTATGAAGTTTTAAAATTTGTTAATTTAAATTCCAGATAGCATACAGTATCATATTAATTTCAGGTATACAATATAGTGATTTAACACTTCCATACAACATCTGGTACTCATCACAAGTGTGCTACTTAATCCCCATCACCTATTTAAGCCATCCTTTCACTCACCTATCCCCTGGTAACCATGAGTTTGTTGCTATATAGCTAAGATTCTATTTCTTTTATTTGCCTCCCTCTCTTTCCTCCCTTTGCTCCTTTGTTTTGTTTCTTAAATTCCAGATATGAGTGAAGTAATATGGTATTTCTCTTTCTCTGATATATTTCACTTAGCATAATAATCTCTAGCTCCATTTATGTAGTTGCAAATGACAAGATTTCATACTTTTTTATGGCTGAGTAAGATTCCGGTGTATATATGTATCACATCTTCTTTATCCATTCATCAGTAGATGGACATTTGGGTTGTTTCCATAATTTGACTATTGCAGATAATGCTGCTGTTAACATTGGGGTGCAAGTATTCCTTTGAATTAATATGTTTATATTATTTGAATAAATAACTTGTGGTATAATTGCTGGCTTATAGGGTATTTCTTTTTTTTCTTTTTTTCCTTTATATTTTTTGAGGAATCCCCATACTGTTTTCCAGAGTGACTGCAACAGTTTGTACTCCCACCAAGAGTGCAAGAATGATCCCCCCCCATATCTATGAAAACACCTGTTGTTTCTTCTGTTCTAGATTATAGCCATTCTGACAGGTGTAAGATGACATCTCATTGTGGTGTTGATTTGTATTTCTTAAATGATGAGCTATGTTGAGCATCTTTTCATTTGTCTGTTGGCCATCTGGATGTCTTCTTTAGAAAAGTGTCTATTCATGTCTTCTGCCCATTTTTTTTCATTGGATTATTCATTTCTAGGGTTCTGAGTTGTAAGTTCTTTATGTATTTTGGATACTAAAATATGACATTTGCAAGTATTTTCTCACATTTCATAGGTTGCCTTTTACATTTGTTGACTATATTTTTAACTGCTTAGAAACTTTTTATCTTTACAAAGTTCCAACAGTTTATTTTTGCTTCGGTTTCCCTTGAATCAGGAGACATATCTAGAAAGAAATTGCTAAGGCTGATGTCAAAGGTTACTGCCTTTGTTCTCCTCTAGGATTTTTATGGTTTCAGGCCCCACATTTAGCTATTAAATTCATTTTGAATTTATCTTGTGTATCATGGAGGAAAAGGTCCTATTTCATTCTTTTGTATGTTGCTGCTCAGTTTTCCCAACAAAATTATTTGAACAAATGGTCTTTTCCCCATTGGATATCCTTTGCTGCTTTGTCAGAGATTAATTGACTGTATGGTTGTGGGTGCACTTCTGGGTCTTGTATTGTGTTCCATTGATCTATGTGTCTATCTTTGAGCCATTATAATACTGTTTTGCTCACTGCAGTTTTGTAATGTAACTTTAAGTATGCAATTATGATTCCCCCAGATGTGGTCTTAATTTTCAACTTTGCTTTGTTATTTGGGATCTTTTATGGTTCCAAATAAACATATAAGTTAGTGTTCTAGCTCTGTGAAAATTGCTCTTGGTATTTTGATAGAGATTACTTTAAATGTGTAATTTGCTTTGGGTAGTATAGACATTTTAACAATATTTTTTCTTCCTATCTATGAGCATGTAAATTCTTTCCACTTCTTTGTGTCATCTTCAGTTACTTTGAAGAGTTTTGGAGTACAACTCTTTTATATGCTTTTAAAAGTTTTTGCCTTCATATATTATAATTTTGTGGACAATGGTAAGTGGGATTGATTCCTTAATTTCTCTTTTTGCTTCTTCATTATTGATATATAGAAATGCAACAGATTTCTGGATGCTGAGTCTATATCCTGTGACTTTATTGGATTTGTATATAAGTTCTAGCAGTCTTTTGGTGGAGTCTTCAGGATGTCTTTATGGAGTATCATGGTCTCTGCAAATAGTGAAAATTTAACTGCTTCTTTGCTGATGTGGATTCCTTTTATTTCCTTTTTAAAATATTTTATTTATTTATTTATTTATTTATTTATTTATTTATTTATTTTTATTATTATTTTTTTTACCCCGAAGACTGTAGTAAGAGATGAAGAGGGACACAATCTCATACTTCAAGGATCTATCCAACAAGAGGACATAACAATCCTCAATATATATGCCCTGAATGTGGGAGCTGCCAAATATTTAAACCAATTAATAACCAAAGTGAAGAAATACTTAGATAATAATACACTTATACTTGGTGACTTCAATCTAGCTCTTTCAACCCTCGATAAGTCTTCTAAGCACAACATCTCCAAAGAAACGAGAGCTTTAAATGATACACTGGACCAGATGGATTTCACAGATATCTACAGAACTTTACATCCAAACTCAACTGAGTACACATTCTTCTCAAGTGCACATGGAACTTTCTCCAGAATAGACCACATACTGGGTCACAAATCAGGTCTGAACTGATACCAAAAGATTGGGATCATCCCCTGCATATTCTCAGACCATAATGCCTTGAAATTAGAACTAAATCACAACAAGAATTTTGGAAGGACCTCAAACACGTGGAGGTTAAAGACCATCCTGCTGAAAGATGAAAGGGTCAACCAGGAAATTAAGGAAGAATTAAAAAGATTCATGGAAACTAATGAGAACGAAGATACAACTGTTCAAAATCTTTGAGATGTCGTAAAAGCAGTCCTAAGGGGGAAATACATCGCAATACAAGCATCCATTCAAAAACTGGAAGGAACTCAAATACAAAAGCTCACCTTACACATAAAGGAGCTAGAGAAAAAACATCAAATGGACCTTACGCCCAGCAGAAGAAGAGAGTTAATTAAAATTCGAGCAGAACTCAACGAAATCGAGACCAGAAGAACTGTGGAACAGATCAACAGAACCAGGAGTTGGTTCTTTGAAAGAATTAATAAGATAAACCATTAGCCAACCTTATTAAAAAGAAGAGAGAGAAGACTCAAATTAATAAAATCATGAATGAGAAAGGAGAGATCACTATCAAGACCAAGGAAATACAAACGATTTTAAAAACATATTATGAACAGCTGTACGCCAATAAATTAGGAAATCTAGAAGAAATGGACGCATTCCTGGAAAGCCACAAACTACCAAAACTGGAACAGGAAGAAATAGAAAACCTGATCAGGCTAATAACCAGGGAGGAAATTGAAGCAGTCATCCAAAACCTCCCAAGACACAAAAGTCCAGGGCCAAATGGCTTCTCAGGGGAATTCTATCAAACGTTTAAAGAAGAAATCATACCTATTCTATTTATTTATTTATTTGAGAGAGAGACTTAACATTTTGACAAGTGTAAGTTGACATTATGGTTTTGGTTTACATTTCCATGATGATTAATGTTATTGATCATCTTTTCATGTGTCTTTTGGATGTCTGCATGTCTTCTTGGGAGAAATGTCTATTCAGGTCTTCTGCCAATTTTTTTTAAAGATTTATTTATTTATTCATGAGAGACACAGAGAGAAAGAGAGGTAGAGACACAAGCAGAGGGAGAGGTAGGCTCCTTACAGGGAGCCCGATGTGGGATTTGATCCCAGGTCCTAAGATCACCCTCTGAGCCAAAGGCAGACACCCAACCACTGAGCCACCCAGGCATCCCCTTCTGCAAATTTTTAATTGGATTGATTGTTTTTTGATATTAAGTTGTGTGAGTCTTCTATACATTTTGGATATTAACCCCCTACTGATTATATTGTTGAGAAATATCATCTTCCATTCAGCCTTTTCTTTTTGTTGATGATGGCTATCACTGTGCAAAAGCTTTTTGTTGTTGTTGTTAAAGTTTTTTTTAGTTTGATGCAATTTTATTTATTTTTGCTTTTGTTCTCCTTTCCTGATGAGTCACAGCCACAAAAATATTGCTCAGACTTACATCCAGGAGCTTACTGCTTAAATTTTCTTCCAGATTTTTTATGTTTTCTGGTCCTACATTTACATTTTTAGTCCATTTTTGAGTTTATTTTTCTATATGGTGTAAGAAGGAAGTCCAGTTTCATTCTTTTGCATATTGTCTAGTTTTTCCAACACCATTATTGAAAAGTCTGTCTTTTCCCATTGTATATTCTTGCACTATTTGTGGAAGATCAATTAGCCGTATAAATATGGGTTTATTTCTGGACTCTATATGCTTTTCCATTGATCTCCATGTCTGTTTTCATGAGAACACCATACTTTTTTTTATTACTATAGCTTTGTAGTGTAATTTTAATTCAGTGAACATGGTACCAACAGTTTTGTTATTCTTTTCCAAGATCGTTTTGGCTTTTCAGGACTCTTTTGTGTTTTCATAGAAGTTTTGGGATTATTTGTGCTTGCTCTGTAAAAAAATGGCATTGGTATTTTTATAGGGATTGGATCAAATCTATAGGTTATTTTGGGTATTATGATCATTTAACAATATTGATTCATTCAATCCATGAACACACTGTATCTTTCTATTTATTTGTGGCATCTTCAATTTCTTTCATCAATATCATATTAGTTTTCATCAATATCATATTAGTCTTTCACCTCTGTGGTAAAATGTATTCCTGGTTATTTCTTTCTTTTTGATGCAATTATAAATGGGATTATTTACTTATTTTCTCTTTATGTTAGTTATTTTCAATTTACAGAAATGCAACATATTTATGTTTATTTGTATATATTAGTTTTGTATCCTTCAGTTTACTGAATTCATTTACTAGCTCTAAAACTTTTTGGTGATACTTCCAGTGCCAAGAAGACTACCTTGTTTGCAAATAAATTCTGCAAAATGCACTTAGTATTTTTGCTCACATTTTTATGTTCATTTTTAAAAAGATTTTTAATTTATTTATTTGACAGAGAGAGAGCGCAAGCAGTGGGAGTGGCAGGCATAGGAAGAGGGAGAAGCAGGGACCCCAATGTAGGGTTCAATGTGGGGCTTGATCCTAGGACCCTGAGATCATGAACCAAGTTGAAGGCAGATGTTTACCAGACTGAGAAACCCAGGAGCCCCTTCACTATCATTTCAATTAAACCATTTAATTAAATGAAAATTGACTAAGGTTTCTACCATGTAATAGACAAGAAACAAGAGAAGTTAATGCATATTGTCAAATATCTTCCAATGAAATTGGCTTCAATACTTTTCTATGAATATTCACCTTTATAACCCTTTATGTCTTTCTTTCTTTTTTTAAATATTTTTATTTAATTATTCATGTAAGACACAGACAAAGAGAGAGCAGAGACATAGGCAGAGGCAGAAACACGCTCCCCTTAGGGAGCCTGATGCGGGACTGGATCCCAGATGCTCGGATCACGCCTTGAGCCAAAGGCAGATGCTCAACTGCTGAGCCATCCAGGCATCCCTTTATGTCTTTTTAATTAAAGTATACTTCTTACTATCGTAAATTTATAGCTCCTACCTGAATTTTATGTCCTTTCTACCATATTTGAATCAATATATTTCTTTACAATACACAAAACAAAAATTCATTTTTCTGTACTTTTATTTTTCCATGAGATGTATTTGTGGGGTTTTTTTTTTTTCTGTGTAAATGGTACCTGAAAAGGTCTGAAATCTTTTCAGCTGTAGGTTACTGGTATATTAACCTCATTCATTATGAAATGCTGGTGATAAGAATAACCAATATTTTTAATGTTCCACTCCTTGCCTACTAACTTTGTAGCTTGACTGTGGCGATCTCTGAGTGCCAGTAGACATAGCCACAGACTTTCAGACAGGAAGCAAAAATTTTGATTTAGGATTGTTGCTATGCATTTTAATATACACTCAAAATAACTTTCTTCTCCTGCAAGCTATCTGATCTTTAAAACAGAATTTTATTGTACAGTTCATGTAAATTACTTAAGGAAACTGGGCAGTTTGTTCTTACAATTAATACAGACTTTATAAAATGCGTAATCTTTTATTAATTTTACAAAAACAGGGATCCCTGGGTGGCGCAGCGGTTTGGCGCCTGCCTTTGGCCCAGGGCGCGATCCTGGAGACTTGGGATCGAATCCCACGTCAGGCTCCTGGTGCATGGAGCCTGCTTCTCCCTCTGCCTATGTCTCTGCCTCTCTCTCTCTCTGTGTATGACTATCATAGATAAATAAAAATTTAAAAAAATTTTTTACAAAAACAGATTTAAATTTACACATGTTTATGAGGGAATAATATGCACATGCTTCAGACTACCAATTCTATATGCAAATATTTATTTCCTGACAGAACAGAATTCCAGAACTTAATAAAAAATATATTTCACTTCCTGGACCATACATGCAACTATTATATTATGAAACTGTTTTGGGTCTATAATGTTGTAAGTTAAAAGAAAGAATAATGAATTCTTAGAACTAATATTCTACTTTTCATACTATGGGTTAGCACTCCCTTTATCTAATTTAATAAGCAAAGTAATAGTATAAACTGCAATATATTAGATTACCACAATTAATTAGTTTATCACTTAGTCAATATTTGGCTTAATACAACTATAAATTACAAAATGAGTACAAACTTGGAAGCATATATTTAGGTGGATCCAGATTCTGGATTTCATTAGATGTAAGAATTTTTTAAAAAGCTAAGGGCGGCTACTTTTTCTCCTTCACATTATTTACCTTATAGCCTATTCAGAGAGTAGACATTGATCCAGAATATCTTGATTTGAATTGTATCCCTGTGACTGAATAGCCATATAACCTTGGGAAAAAAATAAAACTTTTGTAGTTTTTTTTTTTATCAGTGAAACAATGGTAATAAGGGTATTTTTTTTTTAAATTTTTTTTTAATTTTTATTTATTTATGATAGTCATACAGAGAGAAAGAGAGAGGCAGAGACACAGGCAGAGGGAGAAGCAGGCTCCATGCGCCGGGAGCCTGATGTGGGATTCGATCCCGGGTCTCCAGGATCGCGCCCTGGGCCAAAGGCAGGCGCCAAACCGCTGCGCCACCCAGGGTATTTTGAGAGGTGAATGTGTCGATTTGTACAAAATGACTAAAATAATAGAAGATAGCCTGGAATATAAAGTAATTGTCACTATTTTTTATTGTTGTTGTTGATTTTGTTAGCATCATTATTATGGTTTTTATTATTCAATCTTGATCAAGCAGGTAAATTAAATATGATCTTTGTTCCACACATCACTTCTTTTTCTTTTCTATTTTTATTGAACATATATGACATCATATATGTAAATCTAAGGTGTATAACACATCTGACATAATATATTTACATGTTGTGATATGATTGCAATTGTAAAGACATTTATTACATTACATAATTATGGTACAATATTATCTACATACCATGTATGACTTATTTACTACTCATTGCAAATTTATACCTTTAAACAACATCTATCTTATCCGACCAATCCTCATGCCCCAGTAAACACCATTTTGTTGTGTTTTTTGCTGATATTACTTTTTTAGATTGCACATATAAATGATGTCATACAGTATCTTTCTCTAATTCATATCACTTAACATAATGTTCTCAATGTCCATCTGTGTTGCTGCAAATAGCAAGATACCACGTTTTCTTATGTCTGAATAATATTCCATTGTGTATATATACCACATATTTTGTATCTGTTCATCCATTGATGGGTGTTTTGTTGTTTCCATATTTTTGTTATTGCAAATAGTGCTGCAGTATACATGGGAATGCATATATCTCTTCAAAATACTGTTTTATTTTCCTCTGATTATTTACCCAATAGTGGAATTCCTGAATCATATGGTGAATTTATTTTTACCTTTTTGAAAAACTGCCCTATTGTTTTCCATAGTGGTTGGAATAATTTATATTCCCACCAACATTGCATAAGGTTTCCCCTTTTACTACATCCTTTACAACACCAGTTGTCTCTTGTCTTCTTGATGATAGTCATTCTCAGATGTGTGAAGTGATATATCATTAGGGCTTAAACCTGCAATTCCCTGATTAGTACGTTGAACATATTTTCATGTGTCTGTTGGCCATTTTGCTGTTCTCTTTGGAAACATGTCTACTTAGTTCTTCCCCTCATTTTTAATAGAGTTGTTTTTGTTTTGTTGTTGTTGCATGAGTTCTTTATATAAATTTTTTCCATTCTATAGATTCATTTTGTTGTTTCTTTTGCTGAGCAGAAGCTTTTGATTTTGATGTAGTCCCACTTATTTATTTTTACTTTTGTTTGTTCTTTTGGCATCATGTTCATCATTGCTAAGACCATTATGAAGAATTCCTTCCCCATATTTTCCTCCAGAGGTTTAATGGTATTAATCTTATGTTTAATTTTTTAATCCATTTCAGTTAAGTTTGTGAATAGTGTGAGATAGGGTTCCGATTTTATTTTCCTGCATGTGTTTTTTTCCATTTTCCCCAACCCATTTTGTTGAAGAAACTTTCCTTTCTCCATTGGGTGTTCTGGTATCCCTTACTGAATATTAGTTGACTGAATACAACAGGATTTCTATTCTTTTTACTAATCCATGTGTCTATTTTTGTGCCAGTTGTTTTTATTACTATGGTTTGTAGTAGGGGCAGCCCCGGTGGCGCAGCGGTTTAGTGCCGCCTCCCGCCCGGGGCGTGATCCTGGAGTCCCGGGATCGAGTCCCACATCAGGCTCCCTTTATGGAGCCTGCTTCTCCCTCTGCCTGTGTCTCTGCCTCTCTCTCTGCATCTCTATGAATAAATAAATAAATAAAATCTTAAAAAAAAAAAAAGAATAAACTTTAAAAAAAAAACAAAACTATGGTTTGTAGTATAGTTTGAGATCTGGAAGTTACCTTTAGACGTGTTCTTTTTTTTCTCTCTCAGAATTGCTTTGTCTATTTGTCTATTTGGGATCTTTTGTAGTTTCACACAAATTTTATTGTTGTTTCTTCTATTCTTATGAGGAATATCTTTGGTATTTTGATGGTGATTAGATCAAATTTGTAGATGGATTTGGGTAGTATGGACATTTTAACAATATTAGCTCTTTTAATCCATGAACAAGAGATGTATTTCCATTTGTTTGCATTCTCTTTGATTTCTTTTAGCAAAGCAATTTTCTTTCGGATATTTCACTTCCTTGGTTAAATTTATTTTTAATATTTCATTAATTTTAATGTTATCATGAGTGGGATAATTCTTTTTAAAATTCTTTGTTAAAACATGAGAGACACCTAACTCTGGGAAATGAACAAGGGGTAGTGGAAGGGAAAGTGGGCGGAGGGTTGGGGAGACTGGGTGATGGGCACTGAGAGGGGCACTTGGCGGGATGAGCACTGGGTATTATGCTATATGTTGGCAAATTGAACTCCAATAAAAAAATAATTTAAAAAAATAAAAAAGTAAAAAAATAAAATTCTTTGTTAAATGTTTCTTCATTCATGTAAAAGAATGCAACTGATTTCTCTATGTTGATTTTCTCTCTTGCAACTTTACTTATGTCATTAGTTATAACATTTTTTTGGTTTATTCTTTATAAATTTTTGTATAAAATAATATCAGCAAAAAGCAACAATTTTGCTCCCTTCTATTTTATTTGGATGTCTTTTATTTATCTGCCTTACCTAATTGTTCTAGATAGAAGTTCCAGTACAATATTGGGTAGGCATGCCTAACATCACTTCGAAACTATTTCTTCAATCACATTTTAAAAAGCCATGCCCCCTTGAGTATCATGCTATCTGGCCATAATTAGCCTCTATCTATATCTCTAACTGTAATCCACTGAATATATGGTTGTTTTTCTTCATTCCCTGAATCAGAGTTTATTAGATTGCTAGAGCTTCCATAACAAGGTACCACAGATCGGATACCTTAAACATGAGAATTTTTTTCCCTCACAATTCTGGAAACTATAAGTTGAATACTAATGTGTCAGCAGAGTTGATTTTTTTTTAGATTTCTATCTTTGGCTTGCAAATGGCCATCTTCTCCCTGTAACTGACAAAACTCTTGGCTAAATTTTATTCAGGCACCATTAAGCCCCTTTTTTTCACTAGACCCAGAAAAATATGGCTTAACAACAGAAAAACGTTTTGGCAATACTTTTTCTACAACTCCCCATATCCTTACTCCACTAGTTCCCACAAAAAGCAGGTAGCAGTCTGATTTCCTTGCAGGATGGTATTAGTGGGACCTAGGAAAGAGAAGTAATGTGCTGTTCCTTGCCTAGCAGAAACAGCAGCAGTTCAATTTTTGGATGGATGTTATCTGAGTAAGCAGCTGATCTTTAATTCCCTATTTGCCAAGCCAGTCGGTACTCCAATTCACCCACCAGGACAATATAAGTGAGGTCCAGTAGCCTACACCTCCACCTGCAATAGGCAGCAATGAGTCTTAATGATGTGTTGCAAAGTAGGGTGTGAGATCTTATTCTATCACGTTCCATGTCAGGGAAGTTCAGTCAGTTTTGAACTTGGGAAAGGAAACAAGGACAATGGGATGGGTAAAAACAGAAGTAAACAGGTAAGTATAATGGACTATCTTACTTCTTTGAATATTTAAAACTATTTTTGGTAGTTGCAAAAAATTATATCTACTTTCTCAAAGTAGTAAAATATGGAAAACAATATACCGTGATAAGTTGTGTGCATATAATGTAGTGCCTAGGGCAATGACTAAGAAAACTATACCAAGTGATATGTCTAAAAAACTCTAAGTGAATCAATATAGAATCCTTAAAAGTGCTTAAATAATCCATAATACATAAAATAAGATAAACAAGGGTAATAAACAACATAAGTCAAAATTGGAGACTTAAATCCCAATATATCATTAATTACCTTAAATGTAAATGGCCTAAATAAACCAATTGAAAGGCAATATATCAATTTTAAAAAAATCCAACAATGTGTTGAATACAAGAATCTCACTTCAAGTGCAAAAACATAGATAATTTGAAAGTTAATATGTGGAGTAAGATATATCAAACAATCATTTATTTAAGAAAAACAAGTAGTAGCTATATTAATATCAGATAAAGTTGTCTTGTGAGCAAAGACATATAGTAGAATCAAAAAGACAAGCAATGATAAAACTGCCAATTCACAAGAAAGATAAAACAACTTTAATTTGTAGGCACCAAAAAAAAAAAAAAAAATAGAACCTCTAAGCACACACAGCCAAAAATGATATAGCAGAGATAGAAATGGACAAATTCACTATTATTATTGGGTACTTCAACACATCACTCTGAGGATTTCATAGAACACTCCCAACTAGAAAATCAGCAGAGGGGCAGACCCGGTGGCTCAGCAGTTTAGCACCGCCTTCAGCCTGGAGCATGATCCTGGAGACCTGAGATGGAGTCCCGTGTCAGGCTCCCTGCATGGAGCCTGCTTCTCCCTCTGCCTGTGTCTCTGCCATTCTCTCTCTCTCTCTGAATAAATAAATAAAAAATCTTAAAAAAAAGAAATTCAGCAGAGTATGGGAGAATTGGATACACCATTAATCAACTATAATGTATATAGAAGCCTCAATCCAACAACAGTAAAATACACATTTTTTTAAGAACACATGGAAAAGTCACCAAGATAGACTGTATTTGTGGATATGAAAGGAACCTCAGCAAATTTGAAATTATTGAAATAATACAGGGTGTGTTTTCTAAACATAGTGGAATCAAACCAGAAATAACACAAATACAATATGAAAGTATCTAAATATGTGGAAATTAAACAACACACATACATTATCCATGGGTCCAAGAGCTGGTATCAAAATAAAGTTTAAAATTACAAAGAACTAAATAAGAATAAAAATGCAACACATCAAAATATGTATGGCACACAGTTAAGCAGTGCTGACAGAGAGACTTAGAGCACTAAATATTTATATCAGAAGAATACAAAAGAACCGAAATCAATCATCTAAATTCCTTCTTCAAGGATTATTAAAAGGAAAGCAAATTCAATTCAAATTAGACAGAAGGAAAGAAATAAAGATAAGAACCAATATTTATTATTGAAACTGAAAAAGAGGAAAACTAGAGAAAAAACAAGAAAACAAAAACAAAAAATAATATATAAAAAATCTATAAAATTGAAACACATCTAGCAAGAATGATAAAAAGAAGATACAAATTAACAAGATTAAAACTAAACAGATGATATCACTGCAGATCCTGGAACCTATAATAAGATAAGGGGATACTACAAGCTTCTTTGCACTCCTATGTTTGACAACTTCGAAGAAATTAATTTCCCTGAAATAATGCTATGCACTGCATTATCTCTTGAAATTCATATCTTGAAGCTCCAACTCCCCATGTGATGATATTTGGAAATATGACCTTTGGGAGATAATTAAGTTTAGATGACAAGGATGGACAAACCAGAGGAGCAAGTCAGTGATATAAAAGATAAAATTATGGAAAATAATGAAATTGAAAAGAAGAGGGAAAGAAAGATTGTGGACCACAAAGGTAGACTCAGAGAACTCAGTGACTTAGTAAAATGTAGTAACATTCATATCATAAGAGTCCCAGAAGATGAAGTGAAAGATAAATGGCCAAAGGTTTATTCAAACAAATTATAGCTGAAAAGTTGTAGCTAGAAAACAGTATGGATGTCCCTCGAACAAAGAGATACATGCACCCTAATGTTTATAGCAGCATTATCAACAATAACAATTTTTCATAAGTATTTGATAGTTTTCAGATTATAGATCTTTTTCTTCTTTGGTTAGGTTTATTGCTAGATATATTATGGTTTTTGATGCTATTGTAAATGGGATAGATACCTTGATTTCTGTTTCTGTTGCTTCATTATTGGTGTATAGGAATGCACCAGAATTCTGTTCATTGTTTATATCCTGTGACTTTACTGAATTCATGTATTAGTTCTAGCCTTTTTTTTTTATTTTTTTATTTTTATTTTTTTTTTTTTTAGCCTTTTTTTTTTAAAGGTTCTTTCAGGTATTCTACATAGAGTATTATGTTGTCTGCAAATAATGAAAGTTCTACTTCTTCCTTGCTGATTTGGATACCTTTTATTTCTTTGTGTTGTCTGATTGCTGAGGCTAGGACTTATAGTACTACATTAAATACAAAGGATGAGAGTGGAATCCATATCTTATTCCTGAATGTAAAGGAAAAGCCCTGTTTTTCTTCCATTGAGGATGATATTAGCTGTAGGTCTAACATAAGTAGCTTATATGAGGTTGAAGTGTGTTCCTTCTATACCTACTCTATTAAGGGTTTTTTATCAAGAATGGATGTTGTATTTTGTTGAATACTTTTTCTGCATTTATGACAGGACCATATATTTCTTATCCTTTCTCTTATTAATGTGGTGTGGATGGAGCTAGAGTGTATTATGCTAAGTTTAATAAATCAATCAGAGAAAAACAAATACTATGTGATTTCACTCATATGTAGAATTTAAGAAACAAAGTAGATAAAGAATCAGGAGTGGGCAAAAGAGAGAGGAGGGAAACAAATGAGAGACTCAACTATAGAGGACAAACTGAGGGTTGATGGAGGGAGGTGTGTAGGGGATTGGGATAGATTAGTGATGGGTATTAAGGAAGACACTTTTTATGATGAGCACTGGGTATTATATGTAAATGATGAACAACAATTTTTTAAAAAGTTAAAATAGATGATCTCTATAGATGTGTACACCTTAAAGAAATTGAGTTTATAATTTAAAAAGCTCTAAAGGAAAAATCCACAAGCCCGAATAATATTACTGGTGAATTCTACCAAGTATTTAAAGAAGAAATAATACCAGTGGTACACAATCTATTCTACAAAATAGAAGAGGGATCACTTCCAACTCATTTAATGAAGCTAGTATTACCCTCATTAAAAAAAGACAAAGAGGAAAATGGAGAAAGCTATAGATCAATATCTTTCAGAAATGTATAGGCAAAACAATTAAACAAAATTGTAAATTAAATCTAACAATGCATAAAAATAATTTTACAACTTTATAAGTGGAAGTTATTCCAGAGATACAAGGCTGATTCAAAAATCAAAAGTTAAGAAAAGAATTCACCATATTAATAAGCTAATGGCAAAAAAAGAGCTTATATGATGACATCAGTTAACAGAAAAAGATTTTTTAAAACCCAACACCCTTGCATGACAAAAAAAAACACTATAACTGTACAAGAATAAAACAGAACTTATTCTACTTGCCAAAGGCCATATATAAAAAATGTATAGGTAAAATCGTATTCAATACTCATTCTAAGATTTAGAAGCAAGACATGATGTTCATTGTATTAGTTTTCTAGAACCTCCATTTCAAATATTACAGACTAGGTTGCCTAAAATCTCAAAATGTATCATCCCACAATTATGGAGGCTAGACTTCTGAGATAAAAGTGTCAGCAGGCTTCATGTCTTCCAAGTCCTCTCTCTTGAACTGTAGACAGGCATCTTCTGTTTGTATTGTCATATCCTACCCTCTCTGTATGTGTATCCTATTCTCCTATTTTTAGAATACAAATCAGTTTGGATTAGGGATCACCTTATGATGTCATTTTAATTGAAAATATATCTTTGAAGACTCTATCCACATGTATAGCCAAATTCTATGGTATGGGTTTAGGAATTCAGCATATGAATTTTGGGAGGACACAACTGAACTGAACCAATTGCATCCATTTTCTCCTTTCTTATCCAACATTTTACTGGAACTTCTAGACACTGCAATATGGCAAGAAAGAGAAAATAACAAGAAAAATCACATTGCATAAAAAGAAAGGAATACCACTGTTCCTACATAAAAATAGCATGATTGTCTACCTAGAAAATCCCAAGAAATGTACACACACAAAAAAACCCAAAAACCTCTCCTAGAGCTAAAAAGTACAATCAGTAAGGTTACAGGAAATAAGATCAACATGCAAACATCAACTATATTTTCATATGCTAACAATAAAAATATTGAAGCTAAAATTAAAAATCCAAAATTATTTATAATTGCTCCAATGATAAAGAAATAGATATATACTGATGAAAAGATATATAGAATTGTATGTTGAAAATTTTAAAATATTGATAAAAGAAATCAAAGAAGGCCTGGATAATGGAGAAATATACTGTTTTCATGGATTGGACAACTCAGTATAAGATAATGACAATTCTTACCAAATCAATCTATAGATTAGATAAAATTCCTATAAAAATCTCAGCAAATGTTCTGTAGACATAGACAAGCTTATCCAAAATCTCTATAGAAAGGACTTAAAATAGCTAAAATAATATAAAAAGAAAAAAGATAAAGTTGAAAGAATTCCTCTGTCTGATGTTTAAACCCACTATATAGTACAGTATTGAAGACTATAGTGTATTAGCTGAAGAACCCAGGGATAGACTTACAAAAATATTCAGAAATAATTTTCACAGTGGTGTAAGACTAATTCAATAAACCAAGAATATCTTTCTCTTTTTTTTTTAATTTTTTTTTTTTTATTTATGATAGTCACAGAGAGAGAGAGAGAGAGGCAGAGACACAGGCGGAAGGAGAAGCAGGCTCCATGCACCGGGAGCCCGATGTGGGATTCGATCCCGGGTCTCCAGGATCGCGCCCTGGGCCAAAGGCAGGCGCCAAACCGCTGCGCCACCCAGGGATCCCAAGAATATCTTTCTCAATAAATAAATGGTGCTGGAGCAATAAACATTCATAGCAAACAAACAAATAAAATCAAACTAATCTTTTACTTCAAATGAAAAAAATCAAGTAAAAAGGACCCTGTTGTTAATGTGAAAAATAAAAGTATAAAACTTATAAACAGTACAGGAGAAGATCTTCTGCATTTACAGTTAGGAAAAATTATCTAATACTTGACAGTAAAAACATAATTAATAGAAAAAACATACAAATTAAGACATTAAAATGTAAACAATGTACTTGGCAAAAGCTCAGGTGATGATGATTAAATAAAGCTACAGAGTAGGAAAAACTGGTTGCAAACCACGTATCGGAAAAAAGACTAGAATTTTGAATATAAAATGAACTCACAAAAATCATTTTTATATATACAAACAACTTATGCAGAAAATTGAAAAAATGAACAAATATTTTACAAAAAAAGATGTGTAGATATCAGGCACTTGGGTGACTTACTGGTTAAGTATCTGCCTTTGGCTCAGGTCATGATCCCAGGGTCCCAGAATTGTCTCGACTTGGGTTCCCCTCGAGAAGCCTGTTTCTCCCTCTGCCCGTGTCTCTCCCAATCTGTCTCTCATGAATAAATAAAATCTTTAAGAAAAAAGATATGGAGATATCAAATAAACACATACAAAGATGCTCAACATCACTAATTTATCATTGAAGTTTAAATGAGAACTACAGTTAGAGAGTACAGTTAGAGACAATACCAAATGCTGGTGAGGATGTAGAGAAACTTGACCACTAATATATTGCTGGTTGAAAAGTAAAATTCTACAATCACTCTGAAAACTAGTTTTGCAGTTTCTTATTAATCATAACATTCAGCTACTATATGACCAAGAAATTCCTCTCCTAAGTACTAATCCCAAAGAAATGAAGACATATCCACACAAAACTCTGAACATAAATGTTTATAGCAGCTTATTCATAATAGCCCCAAACCACCAGCAACCCATATGTCCCTCAATAGGTGAATAGTTAAATAAAGAGTGGATAATTTATGCCATAATGTTCTACTCAGCAATATAAAGTTAAAAGCTGTTGATTAATGCAACAACCTGGATGAATCTCTAGGGAATTATGCTGAATGAAAAACAAAATCCTAAATATGTACACGCTAAGTGATTCAACTGATATATTTTTAAATGGCAAAATTTCAGAAATATAAAATAACATTGTTACTAAGTGTCAGAGCCACGGATCAGAAAAGGGAAGTGAGTATGGCTGTAAAAGAATGGAGAGCTAGCATTGTCTACAGGTGACATGATAGTATATGTAGAAAACCCAGAAGATTTCAGTAGAAAACTGTTAAAATTGATAAATGAATTCAGTAAAGTTGAAAGATACAAAATAAATATACAGAAATCAGTTGTTTTTAGGAAAGAAAATCCACTTACAATTCCATCAAAAAAATAAATTTAGGAACACATTTAACAAAGAAGGTGAAAGACCTGTACACTAAGAACTATATTACCCCGATGAAATAAACTGAAATAGATACAAATAAATGGAAATATATTTCACACTCATGGCTTGAGAGAATTATTGTTATTAAAATGTCCATACTACAAAAAACAATGTAAAGATTGAAAGCAATGCCTATCAAAATTCCAATGGCATTTTTCACAGAATAGGAAAAACAATCCTAAAATTTGTATGAAACCACAAGAAAGCCCTGAAGAGCCAAATCAAGTATGTATGTGTGTGTGTAATATAAAAGTCATGTCTTCTTTATCCATTTGTTTATTGATTGACACTATTTTGATTCCATATCTCTATTATAAATAATGCTGTGATAAACATAGAAGCGAATATATCTTTTCAAGCCGGTGTCTTTGTTTTCTTTGGGTAAATATTTAGTAGTGGAATTATTGGATTGTATGGCTGATGGGTGGTGGGCAAAATGAATGAAGGGTAGTGGGAGATACAGGCTTCCAGTTATGGAATGAATAATTCATGGTGATAAAGGGAGAGCATAGGAAATATAGTCAATGATATTTTAATAGTGTATGGTGACATAGCAGTTACACTTGTGGTGAGCATAGCATAATGTATAGAGATGAATCACTGTGTTTTACGTCAGAAATTGATGTAAAATTGCATGTCAACAGACACATAGATCAATGTAACAGAATGGACACCTCAGAAATAAACCCATCCATATATGGTCGATTAAATTATCACAGAGGAGCCAAGACTATACAATGGGGAAATTACAGTCTTTTTAATAAATGGTGCTAGGATAACTGGACAGCCACGTGCAAAAGAATGAAATTTTACTATTATCTTACACCTACAGAAAAATTAACTAAAGATGGATTAAAAACCTCAATATAAGTCCATAAATCATAAAAAGATTAGAAGAAAACATAAGATATAAACATTTCTTTTAAAGATTTGATTTATTTGGGGGATAGGGCAAGATGGCTGAGGAGTAGGGTACCTAAGTCATCTGTCCCCATCAACTCACCTACATAACTTTCAAATCATCCTGAAAACATATGAATTCGACCTGAGGTTTAAAGAGAGAACAGGTGGAACACTACAGAGAGAAGAGTTTGGCTTCTAACAAGGTAGGAAGACAGAAAAAAATAAATAAAATAAAATAAAATAAAATAAAATAAAATAAAATAAAATAAAATAAAAATAAAGCATCAAGTGCAGGAGGGGCCGCTGTAAGATGCTGGGCTAAGGCCACAGCAAAAGTCTCCCGGGATGGAAAAGCCCAGTCCTGGAGAAGCAAGAACTTTAAAAGTAAGCACCACATTCCTCCCGGACAGAAAGGTGCTTAGCAGGGAACTCGGGCAGAACCACAGGAGGAACAGTGGAGCCTCCAGTATCCCGGGGTCACTAACATAGGAAGTGCGCCCCTGGAGAGAACATGCCACACACCGTGGGGCAATCTCGGTACAGGGCTGCAACGTGCACCCAGCAGGGCCTCGGGAGAAGCTCAGGTGGCAGCTCTGGATGGAGGGGGATGCACTCTGCTGCCTTCAGAGGCCGTGGCCCTGGGAGCATGAATCCAGCAGCACAGGCCCCAGATCCCAGGGTGTGAAAAGACACAGCCCACAAACCTGCAGAGGAGAGGAGGAGGCGGGGAGGGCACAAGACAGAGAGGATGCTCTTGCCACAGAGTACCCCCAAGCTGTGCAGATCAGCGCCCCCCGCCCCCAGAGCATTAAGACCAGTGGGGACTGGGAGACTGGTAGTTAATGTAGGAGAGGAATCTAGAGCGAGAGAGCTGGCCGCTACCATGTTGTTGTTCATCCTGGGGTCACCCAGTGCCTGGACAGAGCGGGGCCACCAGGGAACAGGAGCCTCACAGGATAAACAGCTCCCACTGACCCGTAGACCTGGCAGGAGGTGGGGCAGCTCCCCCATGTACACACACTTGAGATTCAGCACAGGAGACCACTCTCCAAGAAGACCAGCTGGAAGGATAGGGGAAGAGCAAGTTCTTGGCTGAACAGTGCTGGAAAGCTCCAGGGGAAGTCTAGGGATTTACAGTATATAGAACCAGAAGATACCCCTCCTTGTATTTTTTTTCTTCCTTTTTCCAGTACAACTTGTTTTTAGCCACTCTTCATTGAACAAAATGACTAGGAAGAAGAACTAACCACAAAAGAAAGAATGAGAGACATTACTCTCTGCCACAGTTACAGAATCCTGATGACAGTTTGATGTCAGAAAGCCAATTCAGAAGTATAATTATAAAGCTGCTGGTGGCTTTGGAAAAAAAGCATAAAGGATTCAAGAGACTTTATGACTGAATAATTTAGATATAATCAGGATGAAATTAAAAATCAATTAAATGAGATGCAATCCAAACTGGAGGACCTACCGACGTGGGTTAATGAGGTAGAAGAAAGAGTGAGTGACATAGAAGACAAGTTGATGGCAAGGAGGAAGCTGAGAAAAAAAGAGAAAAACATTTAAAAGACCATGAGGAAAGGTTAAGGAAATTAAATGAGAGCTTCAGAAGGAAAAAAAAAATCTGTTTATTTGGGGTTCTAGAGAGCACCAAGAAGGCCACAGGGCCAGAAAGTGTATTTGAACAAATCATAGCTGAGAACTTCCCTAACTTGGGAAGAGAAACAGGCATTCAGATCCAGGAGATAGAGAGGTTCCCCTCAAATCAATCAAAACCATCCGACACCTCGACATTTAGTAGTGAAACTTGCAAATTCCAAAGATAAAGTGAAGATCCTTAAATCAGCAAGAAACAAGAGATCCCTAAAATATATGGGGAGAAATATTAGATAACAACAGACCTCTCCACAGAGACCTGGCAGGACAGAAAGGGCTGGCAGGAAATATTCAGGGTCCTAAATGAGAAGAATCTGGAGCCAAGAATACTTTATCCAGCAAGGCTCTCACTCACAATAGAAGGAGAGATAAAGAGCTTCCAAGATAGGCAGAAAGTGAAAGAATATGTGACCACAAAACCTGCAAAAAATATGAAAGGGGACTCTGTAAAATAAAGAGGAAGCCCAAAGACATAATCCACCAAAACAGGGAAGATAAGGTATTATGATGACACTAAATTCATATCTTTCAATAAGAACTCTGAATGTGAATGGGCCGAATGTTCCCAATCAAAAGATGCAGGGTTTCAGACTGGATAAAAAAGCAAGACCCATCTATTTGCTGTCTATAAGAGATACATTTTAGACTTATGGATGCCTCTAGCCTAAAAATAAAAGGTTGGGGAACTATTTACCATTCAAATTGTCCTCAAAAGAAAGCTAGGGTGGCAATCCTCATATCAGATAAATTGAAGTTTACTGCAAAAACTGTAGTAAGAGATGAAGAGGGATACTATATCATACTTAAAGGATCTATCCAACAAGTGGACCTAACAGTCATGAATATTTATGCCCCGAATGTGGGAGCTGCCATGTGTATCAATCAATTAATAACCAAAGTTAAAACATACTTAGATAATAATACACTAATACTGGGAGACTTGAACATGGCGCTTTCTGCATTTGATAGATTTTCTAAGCACAACATCTCCACAGAAATAAGAGCTTTAAATGATACACTGGACCAGATGGATTTCACAGATATTTACATAACTTTATATCCAAATGCAACTGAATACGCATTCTTCTCAAATGCACATGGAACTTTCTCCAAATAGACCACATACTAGGTCACAAATCAGGTCTTAAACGATACCAAAAGATTGGGATTGTCCCCTGCATATTTTCAGACCATAGTGCTTTGAAATTAGAACTAAAACACATGAAGAGGCTTGGAAGGAATTCAAAAACATGGAAGTTAACGACCATCCTGCTAAAAGATGAAAGGGTCAACCACGAAATTAAGGAAGAATTAAAAAGATTCATGGAAACTAATGAGAATGAAGATACAACCGTTCAAAATCTTTGGAATACAGCAAAAGCAGTCCTGAGGGGGAAATACATCGCAATACAAGCATCCATCCAAAAATTGGAGAGAACTCAAATACAAAAGCTAACTTTGCACCTAAAGGAGTTGGAGAAAAAACAGAAAATAAATCCTACACCCAGCAGAATAAGAGAATTAATAAAGATTCGAGCAGAACTCAACGAAATCGAGACCAGAAGAACTGTGGAACAGATCAACAAAACCAGGAGTTGGTTCTTTGAAAAAATTAATAAGATAGATAAATCATTAGCCAGCCTTATTAAATAGAAGAGAGAAAAGACTCAAATTATTAAAATCACAAATGAAAAAGGAGAGATCACCAAAATACCAAGGAAATACAAACGATTTTAAAAACTTATTATGAGTAGCTATATGCCAATAAACTAGGCAATCTAGAAGAAATGGATGCATTTCTGGAAAACCATAAACTTCAAAAACTGGAATTGGAAGAAATAGAAAACCTGAACAGGCCGATAACCAGGGAGGAAATTGGAGCAGTCATCAAAAAACTTACAAGACACAAAAGCCCATGGCCAGATGGCATCCCAGGGGAATTCTATCAAACGTTTAAAGAAGAAAGAATACCTATTCTACTAAAGCTGTTAGGAAAGATAGAAAGAGATGGAATACTTCCAAACTCATTCTATAAAGCCAGCTTCACCTTAATTCTGATACCAGGTCTTTGTCCACCAAAAAAGGAGAATTATAGACTAATATCCCTGATGAACACAGATGCAAGCATTCTCAACAAGATACTAGCCAATAGGAACCAATAGTACATTAAGGTTATTCACCATGCCTAAGTAGGATTTATCCCCAGGATGCAAGCCTGGTTCAACACTTGTAAAGCAATCAACATGATAGATCATATCAACGAGAGAAAAAACAGGAACCATATATTCCTCTCAATAGATGCAGAGAAGGCATTTGACAAAATACAGCATCCATTCCTGATCAAAACTCTTCAGAGTGTAGGGATAGAGGAAACATTCCTCAGCATCTTAAAAGCCATTTAAGAAAAGCCCACAGCAAATATCATTCTCAATGGGGAAAAACTAAGAGCCTTTCCCCTATGATCAGAAACATGACAGGGATGTCCACTCTCACCACTGCTATCCAACATAGTACTAGAAGTCCTACCTTCAGCAATCAGACAACAAAAAGAAATCAAATGCATTTGAATTGGAAAAAAAAGAATTCAAACTCTCCTGCTTTGCAGATGACATGATACAGTACGTAGAAAACCCAAAAGACTCCACCCCAAGATTGCTAGAACTCATACAGCACTCATTTCGGCAGTTTGGCAGGATACAAAAATCAATGTCCAGAAATTATTGGCATTTCTATACACTAACAATGAGACCGAACAAAGAGAAATTAAGGAGTCAATCCCATTGACAATTGCACCCAAAAGCATAAGATACCTAGGAATAAACCTAACCAAAGGAGTAAAGGATCTATATCCTAAAAACTATAGAACACTTCTGAAAGAACTTGAGGAAGACACAAAGAGATGGAAAAATATTCCATGCTCATGGCCTGGAAGAATTAATATTGTGAAAATGTCAATGTTACCCAGGGCAATTTACACATTTAATGCAATCCCTATCAAAATACCATGGACTTTCTTCAGAGAGTTGGAACAAATCATCTTAAGATTTATGTCATATCAAAAATGATCCTGAATAGCCAGGGGAATATTAAAAATGAAAACCATAGCTGGGGGCATCAGAATGCCAGATTTCAGGTTGTACTGCAAGACACGGTCATCAAGACACATTGTGTTTTTACCGGCACAAAACAGACACATAGATCAATGGAACAGAATAGAGAATCCAGAAATGGTCCCTCAACTCTATGGTCAACTGATATTTGACAAAGCAGGAAAGACTATCCACTGCAAAAAAGACAGTCTCTTCAACAAATGGTGTTGGGAAAATTGGCAGGCCACATGCAGAAGAATGAAACTAGGCCATTCTCTTACACCATACACAAAGATAAACCCAAAATCAATGAAAGATCTAAATGTGAGACAAGAATCCATCAAAATCCTAGGGGAGAACACAGGCAACACCCTTTTTGAACTTGGCCACAGCAACTTATTGCAAAATACATCCATGAAGGCAAGAGAAACAAAAGCAAAAATGAATTATTGGGACTTCATCAAGATAAAAGGCTTTTGCACAGAAAAAGAAACAGTCAACAAAACTCAAAGACAACCTTCAGAATGGGAGAAGATATTTGCACATGACGTATCAGATAAAGGGCTAGTTTTCAAGATCTATAAAGAACTTATTAAATTCAAAAGCAAAGAAACAAACAAGCCAATCATGAAACAGGCAAAAGACGTGAACAGAAATTTCTTAGAGGAATTGGAATATGTATACAATGGAATATTTCTCAGCCATTAGAAATGACAAATACCCACTATTTGCTTCGACATGGATGGAACTGGAGGGTATTATGCTGAGTGAAATTAGTCAATTGGAGAAGGACAAACATTATATGGTCTCATTCATTTGTGGAATATAAAAAATAGTGAAAGGGAATAAAGGGGAAAGGTAGAAGTGAGTGGGAAATATCAGAAAGGGAGACAGAATATGAGAGACTCCTAACTCTGGGAAATGAAAAAGGGGTGGTAGAAAGGGAGGTGGGCGGGGGGTGGGGGTGCCTGGGTGACGGGCACTGAGGGGGCACTTGATGGGATGAGCACTGGGTGTTATGCTATATGTTGGCAAATTGAACATAAATAAATAAATAAATAAATAAATAAATAAATAAATAAAACAAAATGTAAGAACTGTTAGTGAGGATGTGAAGAAAATGGTACCATTGTGCTCTCTCGTAAGAGTGTAAATTGGTGCAGTCAGTATAGAATACAGTATGCAGTTTTCTTGATAAATTTCAAAATAAAGTATGATTCAGCAAATTCGATTTCTGAGTATTTGTCCAAAGAAAACACAAACATTAGCAGAAAATGATATATGCACCCCCATATTCAGAGTAGCATTATTTACAATAGCCAAGAGGTGGAAACAATGAAAGTGCCCATTTATGGATGAATGACTGCACACAATGTGGCATATATACACAATGGCATATTTACTTAGTCGTAAAAATAATGGAATCCTTCCATTTTCAACCACATGGTAATACCTTTAAGGTGGTACACTAGGTGAAATACTTCAGATGGAGGAAGATAAATACTGTATGATCTTATTTATATGTGGATGTAAAAACAAAAGAAAAAGAAAAAGAAGCTCATAGAAACAGAACATATTGATGGTTGCCAGAGCTAGGGGATGAGGAGTTTAGTAAAATGGGTGAAGCTGGTCAAATGGCTGGAATTTCTAGGCGTAAAGTTAATTAGTCATGAGGATGTAACGTTCAACATGACAACTATAGTTAATACTGTATTGCATATTTGAAAGTTACAAAAGGAGCAAATCTTAAAAGATTTCATCACAAGAAAAAGAAATGATACAACTATGTCTGGTGACAAATGTTAACTAGATTTTTGCTGTGGTCATTTCACCATATCTAAAAATTAAAATAAATATATTATATTGTATACCTGAAACTAATATACCATTGTATGTCAAATATACCTCACTTAAAATTCATAAAAATAAAAATAATTTTCTAAAAAAGGACAATGGAGAGATCAATGTGATATAATTGTTTTGTATCTTACCTGTATCAATGTCAGTATCCAATCGTAATAATGTCTCATAATTTTGCATATAATATATTAATAAAAAAATAATTTAAAAAAATAAAAAAGTAAAAAAATAAAATTCTTTGTTAAATGTTTCTTCATTCATGTAAAAGAATGCAACTGATTTCTCTATGTTGATTTTCTCTCTTGCAACTTTACTTATGTCATTAGTTATAACATTTTTTGGTTTATTCTTTATAAATTTTTGTATAAAATAATATCAGCAAAAAGCAACAATTTTGCTCCCTTCTATTTTATTTGGATGTCTTTTATTTATCTGCCTTACCTAATTGTTCTAGATAGAAGTTCCAGTACAATATTGGGTAGGCATGCCTAACATCACTTCGAAACTATTTCTTCAATCACAATATATTATTATTATTAATTTATTTATTAGGGAAAAACTCTGTAGAATATCTCTGCATTTCTTATATCCTCATATGAATCTGCAATTATTTTAAATAAAAGAAGTTTAATAAGAAAGTACATTTAGGGACGCCTGGGTGGCTCAGTGGTTGAGCCTCTGCCTTTGGCTTAGGGCATGAACCTGGAGTCCCAGGATTGAGTCCCACGTCAGGCCCTCTGCATGTAGCCTGCTTCTCCTCCCTCTTCCTATGCCTCTGTCTCTCTCTGTGTGTGTCTCTCATGAATAAATAAGTGAATAAAATATTTTTTTAATAAAGTACATTTAAAGAGCTCATGATAGCCTTTAATTTGAATGATTAATCTTTTATTACTCCAAATATTCCATCTGAGCGTCCATGTGATGAAGCAACTGAATAAATGCTAAAACTCACAAGCTTCTGGAAATGTCTCAGCTCATTTATTTACAAACAGAAAGAATCAGGATATCTTAAAAGAGGCTAATGAAAACCACTATTTTGTATATCTATTCTAAAATACAGAATGTCAACATAATATTTTAATTGGTTAGTGTTTACTCTAAAGCAGGACTACTAAATATACAGCATTTATATTGTTACCATTAGAAATTAATCCATCCTAGGGTGTTGAGAAGATGGTGGTGGAGTAGGAGAACCTTAGGCTCCTCTCATCTCAGGATCACAATTTGATAACTATCAAATCATTCTAATTAGCCCAGAAATCATTCCGAAGACTGAGAGAACCACTACCCAACTACAGGGAGAGAAGAGGTCACACTGAGGGAGGTAGGAAGTATGGAGACCTGGCTTATGGGGAAAACTGCTTACAGGTGCTATGGAGGAGAGAGAGCTTTGGTCACAGAGAAGAATGAGAGAGTAGAGCACACAGGGAACTGCACAAGGAGAACATTTCCCCAAAGCCATTGACTGGGAAAAGGAGAAGGCTGAATTTCCTGAGTTTCTTTAACCACTAGGGCTTAAAGCCTAGAATTTTGGAAGCCAGAAAGCTTGGCTGAGATAGCACCCAGAGAGGCACTGTTTTAATCCTGGAGAGATGTCAGGAAAACAACCCAGGGGTAGATTGTGTGGGAATGGTGAATTGAGAGCACCTGAGACACACAGAAGGGAAATTATTCACAGTTCTCAGAGCACCAAGAGTCTGGCCAGTGCCATTAACCTCTTCTGCCACTCAGCATAAACAGAGAGCTACCTGCAAGAAGCAGTGCAGCACTGACACATGATAGCTAACACACCAAGCTCCACCTCCCTTTGCTCTGGCAGGACTGCTTTTCTCAGGCAATCTTGCCACAGTCCCAACACAGTGCTCCCTCCCCAGAAGACAAGCACAAGACCCTGTCCTTGTGGGGACATTTAGAGATGTCCCCACACCACATCTCTAAAGCCTGGAGCTTTAAAGGTCAGTGAGTTTTGCTGGGATAGAGCCCAGAGGACTCTCTGCTGCTCCTAGAGAGAAAGCAGTATAAAAATCCAAAGCAGAATGCTGAGAAAGAGCCATCTAAAACATGCCGAGGAAACAATAGGGTGGAGATTGTTTTCCTCAGAGTGCTTCATTAAAAGATAACATTCACAGAGATACCTCTTTAGGGACAAAGGATCTGGCTGGCACCATTTTCTTCCCCTGTCCCTCAATGTAAACACAGCCACCTGAGGGAAGCAGTGCAGGGCCAACACAGGCTACCATACTTGCTTACACCAAGTCTCACATTCCTGAGCTCTGGTGGGACTACTTTTCTCAGTCAAGCTTACTCAGTTCCAGCACAGTGGGCTATTCCCCAAAGACCAGCATGAACACTTGCCTAAACGACACCTCCCAATCAGTTCTGCAAGGCATCATTTTTAGGGGAAAGGCTGATACCAAAGGCACTCCCTGAAGCACCATGCCCTGTACACTACTTTTTTTTCATAAACCAATTAACATCAGGAACAGGAAATATAATTGCTTTTTCTAATACAGAAATGAAGGCAGAGAGACAAAATATCAAGATAGAGGAAGTGATCGAAAATGGAAGAACAAGACAGCTACAGCCAAAGGTTTAAGCAATACATATGCAAGTTACACATCTGTTGGAGAGTTTGAAGCCAACAATCATAAGGATACTCATACAGATTGAGAAAAGAAAGAAGACAACAGGGAGATCCTTACCATAGAGGTAAATGAGTAAAAAAGATTCAACTAGAAATGAAAAATGCAACAACTGAGATTGGAAGCATGCTTGAGGCAATGAACAGAAAGCTGGAAGATGCAGAAGAATGAAGTAATTGAAAACACAGAGTTAAGCAAAAGACAGGAAGAAGAAATATGCAAATGAGAATAGACTTAAAAAATCAGTGACTCCATCAAAGATAATAACATTCATATTATAAGAATCCCAGGAGAAAAAAAACAGAAAAAGGGGGCAGAACATTTATTTGAGGAAAAAAATAGCTAAAAATTTACCTAATATGGGGAAGGAAACAGATATCCATACTTATGAGGCACAGAAAACTCCCATTAAAATCAACAAAAGCAGGCCAACATCTAGACATATTGTAATAAAATTTACAAAAGATATTAATAAAGAAACAAAACTTAAAAGCAGCAAGACAACAGAAGTCAGTAACATACAAAGGAAGATCCATAAGCCTGGCTGGAGATTTCTCAAAAGAAACTTGTTAAGCCAAAAAGCTGGCATGATATATTCAATATGCAGAATGAGAAAAACCTGCAGCCAAGAATACTCTATACAGCAAGGTTATCATGCAGAATAGGAGAGATAAAGAGTTTCCCAAACAAAAACTAAATGACTTCATGAGCACTATACTAGCCTGGTGAGAAACATTAAAGGGGACACTTAAAGTGGAAAGGAAAGATCAAAAATGTCAAAGACAAGAAAGTAACAGAGAAAATCTCTAGAGATGACAAAAAAAAGCAATAAAATGGCACTGAATACATATCTATCAATAATAAATGTGAATGTAAATGGACTAAATCCCCCATACAAAAGGCATAGGTTTTCAGAATGGATTAAAAAAAAAAAAAACAAACAGATCCATCTATATGCTGCTTACAAGAGACACATTTTAGACCTAAAAAGAGTGTCATATTGAAAGTGAGGGGCAGCCCGGGTGGCTCAGTGGTTTAGCACTGCCTTCAACCCAGGGCGTGATCCTGGAGTCCTGGGATCGAGTCCCGCATCAGGCTCCCTGCAAGGAGCCTGCTTCTCCCTCTGCCTGTGTCTCTGCCTCTCTTTCTCTCTCTGTGTCTTTCATGAATAGATAAATAAAATATTTAAAAAAAGAAAGTGAGGGGATAGAGAAGCATTTATCATGCAAATGAACATCAGAAGAAAGCCAGAGCAGCAATACTTATATTGAACAAACTAGTCTTTAAATCTAAGACTGTGAATAGAGTTGAAGATGGGAAAGATATTATAATAAAGGAGAGAATCCAAAAGAAGATATAACAGTTGTAAATATTTATAAGCTCAACATGAAAGCACACATTGATAATAATATAATAATAATTTATTACCCTTTGATATAGCTTTTATCATCCCATGTACATAAGTGGACAGACCATCTAATAAGAAAATAAGGAAACAATGGCTTTGAATGACACACAGGACCAGATGTAATTAACAGATATATTCAGAACATTCCATCTTAGAAGAGCAGAATAAACTTTCCTTTCGAGTGTACTTGTGATATTCTCTAGAATAGATTACTCATTAGTTCAAAAATCAGGCCTGAACAAATACAAAAAGATTGAGAACATACCATTCACTCTTTTCTGACCATAACACTATGAAACTTGAAGTCAACCACAACAAAAAATTTGGAAAGACCACAAATATATGGAGCTTAAATAACATGCTACTAAATGATGGATGGGTCAATTAAGAAAACAGCAAATTAATGAAAAAATTCATGGAACCAAGTGAAAATGAAAACACAATGATCTAAAACATTTGGGACGCAGCAAAAGCAGTCCTGAGAGGGAAGTATATTGCAATACAGGCCTACCTAAGGGGAAAAAACATCAAATAAACAACCAAATCTTATACCCAAAGGACCTATAAAAATAGAAACAAAAAGAACCCTAAAGTCAGCAGAAGAAAGGAAATAAAGATTAAAGCAGAAATAAATTATATAGAACCAAAAAACAAAATAATACAACACATTAATGAAACCAGAAACTCATTCTCTTTAAAAATTAATCAAATTGATAAACCTCTAGACAGATTTATTTAAAAAAAAGAGAAAGAGGGAGGGGCAAGATGGCTGAAGAGTAGGATCCCCAAATCACCTGTCCCCACCAAATTACCTAGATAACCTTCAAATCATCCTGAAAATCTACGAATTCGGCTTGAGATTTAAAGAGAGAACAGCTGGAATGCTCCAGTAAGAAGAGTTATCACTTCTATCAAGGTAGGAAGACGGGAAAAAAGAAATAAAGATACAAAAGGCATCAAAGGGGGAGGGGCCCCACGAGGAGCCGGGCTAAGGCCACCGCAAATGCTCCCAGGAGAGGAGAGCCCGGTCCCGGAGAAGCAGGAGCTGCACCAACCTTCCCAGGCGGAAAGGCACTCGCAGGGAGTTAGAGCAGGACCCCTGAGTGTGGGGATGGCCTCGGGCTCCCTGGGACGCTAACAGACCAACTGCGCCCCGGGGAGAGTGTGCCGAGCTCCCTAAAGGACTGCAGCGCGCACACGGCTGGAGCGCGAGCAGCTCGGAGGGGCTCGAGCAGGGGCTCCACGGAGGAGGCTGTGCGGCCTGGAGAACAGGGCGCCAGGGACAGAGCCCAGGATGCAGCCTCCCCCTGGGACAGGCAGAGGCCAGGAGGGCCCAGGACAGCAAGGACGCTCCTGCCCCAGGTTGAGCAGATCAGCGGCCCCGCCCCTGGAGCATCCAGGGCCCTGCAGACAGAGAGCTCCGTAGTTACTGTGAGAGCTGAATCCAGGGCTCCAGATCTGGCCGCAGCCACTATGGTTGTTCCTCCTGGGGCCTCACGGGGTAAACAACCCCAACTGAGCCCTGCACCAGGCAGAGGGCTGAGCAGCTCCCCCAAGTGCTAACACCTGAAAATCAGCACAGCAAGCCCCTCCCCCAGAAGACCAGCAAGAGGGACAAGTACCAGGGGAAGTCAAGGGACTTAAACTATACAGAATCAGAAGATACTCCCCCGTGTTTGTTTGTTTGTTTGTTTTGCTTTTTGATTTCTGTTTGCTTCCCCCACCCTTTTTTTCCTTTCTTTCTTTTTCATTCTCGTTTTCTTCTTTTTTTTTCTTTTTTTCTTCCTTTTTTATTTTTTCTTTTTCTCTTTTGTTTCCTTCTTTCTCTCCTCTCTTTTTCTCCGTTTCCTTGTTTTTGGACACTCTGCACTGAGCAAAATGACTAGAAGGAAAAACTCACCTCAAAAGAAAGAAGCAGAAACAGTCCTCTCTCCCACAGAGTTACAAAATCTGGATTACAATTCAATGTCAGAAAGCCAATTCAGAAGCACTATTGTAAAGCTACTGGTGGCTCTAGAAAAAAGCATAAAGGACTCAAGAGACTTCCTGACTGCAGAATTTAGATCTAATCAGGCAGAAATTAAAAATAAATTGAATGAGATTCAATCCAATTCAATTGTGGTGGAAGAACGAGCGAGTGACAAAGAGGACAAGTTGATGGCAAAGAGGGAAACTGGGGGGGATCCCTGGGTGGCGCAGCGGTTTGGCGCCTGCCTTTGGCCCAGGGCGCGATCCTGGAGACCCGGGATCGAATCCCCTATCAGGCTCCCGGTGCATGGAGCCTGCTTCTCCCTCCGCCTGTGTCTCTGCCTCTCTCTCTCTCTCTCTCTGTGACTATCATAAATAAATAAAAAATTTTAAAAAAAATTTAAAAAAAAGAGGGAAACTGGGGAAAAAAGAGACAAAAAATTAAAATATCATGAGGATAGATTAAGGGAAATAAATGACAGCTTGAGGAACAAAAACCTACGTTTAATTGGGGTTCCCGAGGATGCCGAAAGGGACAGAGGGCCAGAATATGTATTTGAACAAATCCTAGCTGAAAACTTTCCTAATCTGGGAAGGGAAAAAGGCATTCAGATCAAGGAAATAGAGAGATTCCCCCCCTAAAAATCAAAAAAACCCATTCAACACCTCGATATTTAATAATGAAGCTTGCAAATTCCAAAGATAAAGGGAAGATCCTTAAAGCAGCAAGAGACAAGAAATCCCTGTCTTTTATGGAAGGAGTATTAGGGTAACAGCAGACCTCTCCAAAGAGACCCGGCAGGCCAGAAAGGGCTGGCAGGATATATTCAGGGTCCTAAATGAGAAGAACATGCAACCAAGAATACTTTATCCAGCAAGGCTCTCATTCAAAATGGAAGGAGAGATAAAGAGATTCCAAGACAGGCAGGAACTGAAAGAATATGTGACCTCCAAACCAGCTCTGCAAGAAATTTTAAGGGGGACTCTTAAAATTCCCCTTTAAGAAGAAGTTCAGTGGAACAATCCACAAAAACAAGGACTGAATAGATATCATGGTGACACTAAACTCATATCTTTCAATATTAACTCTGAACGTGAACGGGCTTAATGACCCCATCAAAAGGCGCAGGGTTTCAGACTGGATAAAAAAACAGGACCCATCTATTTGCTGTCTACAAGAGACTCATTTTAGACCAAAGGACACCTACAGCCTGAAAATAAAAGGTTGGAGAACCATGTACCATTCAAATGGCCCTCAAAAGAAAGCAGGGGTAGCCATCCTTTTATCACATAAACTAAAATTTACCCCGAAGACTGTAGTGAGAGATGAAGAGGGACACTATATCATACTTAAGGGATCTATCCAACAAGAGGACTTAACAATCCTCAATATATATGCCCCGAATGTGGGAGTTGCCAAATATATCAGTCAATTAATAACCAAAGTGAAGACATACTTAGATATACACTTATACTTGGTGAATTCAATCTAGTGCTTTCTACACTCGATAGGCCTTCTAAGCACAACATCTCCAAAGAAATGAGAGCTTTAAATGACACACTGGACCAGATGGATTTCACAGATATCTACAGAACTTTACATCCAAACTCAACTGAGTACACATTCTTCCAAGTGCACAGGGAACTTTCTCCAAATAGACCACATACTGGGTCACAAATTGGGTCTGAACTGATACCAAAAGATTGGGATCATCCCCTACATATTCTCAGACCATAATGCCTTGAAATTAGAACTAAATCACAACAAGAAGTTTGGAAGGATTTCAACCACGTGGAGGTTAAGGACCATCCTGCTGAAAGATGAAAGGGTCAACCAGGAAATTATGGAAGAATTAAAAAGATTCATGGAAACTAATGAGCATGAAGATACAACAGTTCAAAATCTTTGGGATGCAGTAAAAGCAGTCCTGAGGGGGAAATACATTGCAATACAACAAGCATCCATTCAAAAACAGGAAAGAACTCAAATACAAAAGCTAACCTTACACCTAAAGGAGCTATTGAAAAAACAGCAAATAGATCCTACACCCAACAGAAGAAGAGAGTTAATAAAGATTCGAGCAGAACTCAACGAAATCGAGACCAGAAGAACTGTGGAACAGATCAACAAAACCAGGAGTTGGTTCTTTGAAAGAATTAATAAGATAGATAAACCATTAGCCAGCCTTATTAAAAAGAAGAGAGACAAGACTCAAATTAATAAAATCATTAATGCGAAAGGAGAGATCACTACCAACACCAAGGAAATACAAACGATTTAAAAAACATATTATGAACAGCTATACGCCAATAAATCAGGCAATCTAGAGGAAATGGACACATTCCTGGAAAGCCACAAACTACCAAAACTGGAACAGGAAGAAATAGAAAACCTGAATAGGCCAATAACCAGGGAGGAAATTGAAGCAGTCATCAAAAACCTCCCAAGACACAAGAGTCCAGGGCCAGATGGCTCCCAGGGGAATTCTATCAAACATTTAAAGAAGAAATCATACCTATTCTACTAAAGCTGTTTGGAAAGATAGAAAGAGATGGAGTACTTCCAAATTCGTTCTATGAGGCCAGCATCCCCTTAATTCCAAAGCCAGACAAAGACCCCACCAAAAAGGAGAATTACAGACCAATATCCCTGATGAACATGGATGCAAAAATTCTCAATAAGATCCTAGCCAATAGGATCCAACAGTACATTTAGAAAATTATTCACCATGACCCAGTAGGATTTATCCCCGGGACACAAGGCTGGTTCAACACTCGTAAAACCATCAATGTGATTCATCATATCAGCAAGAGAAAACCCAAGAACTTGAGTCATTAAATTTGAATTCCTAGTAATTCATTATAGATACCCCTATCTCTATTTGTAAAAAATATCTCAACTAAGTTAGATTTCCAAATAAAACTCACATCATAAATTCAGAATATTAAATCTCCATTTCAAGTTTCTGCCACAGGTATGTTTTGCTCAATAAAAGAATGGTGAGAAATTCTAACATTTGATAAGCTTACACTATAGAATGGAAAATCACATGACATGGTTTGTTTCCACTATCAACAATTCCCTGTACTCTCATTGTTCTTTTATAGCCAGCTTTGTTATTTCAGGGAACAAGCAAAGGCTAGTTTCCCAAAATATATCCTGTGGTAGTAAATCTTTGTCTAAAATGTCATTCATATTTTCGAAATTATTTTTCCCTTGGCTCTTTAAATATGTCAAATTCTTAATGTTTCCAATAACAAAAAACAAACCCTAATAAACTGCTGATTATTTCACATTTAAAAATTGACCAGAAAATAATTTTGTTTCCTTTACTAACCCCACATTTACAGGACATCATAAATTTAGTTCCAGAAACTATCTAGAGTTTATGTTAACTCTATAAGATTAAAAGTGTAATTTTGACTCATAGAATTTGAGTATGACAAAAATCTTGAAAAAGCACTTAATGCAGAAAATTTCTCAGCCAACCATGTGGAAAATATAATTACATTAGGAATCTTATTCTAATATCAGCCTTCAAATGCAAAATTGATGATTGTATTATAGTATAATTTTTCTAACATATAAAGTTTCATGCTGTTAGGTTTCAGTAATCACATATTTATACACATTATATTGAGTCAATAATATTCAGCATAAACCAACTTTTCAAGAAAAAATTTTAAAAGTTTAATGATGAAAAAATAAGATTCTCCCTGGGATGCCTGGGTGGCTCAGCAGTTGGGCGCCTGCCTTCGGCTCAGGTCATCATCCAGGGATCTGGGATTGAGTCCTACATCAGACTTCCTGTGAGGAGCCTGCTTCTCTCTCTGCCTGTGTCTCTGCCTCTCTCTCTCTCTCAGTCTGTGTCTCTCATGAATAAATAAATAAATATTTTTTAAATAAGATTCTCCCTGAATTTCTCCTTATGTATGCTAATCTCTGTAGAACTCAATATAAAAAAGTGTCTCTGCTAAGAAAAGTAGTTTTGTTTTGTTTTGTTTTTTAATACATAGTGACTTTCCCTGACCTCATTTCCCCATTCAATTAAAAAATATTGCCTGTTTGGAATTTTGGAGGGGCAATAATTTAAAAAATTTTTCATATAAATTTGAAACAGCTCTAAACACCACCTTCAGAACCTGGGGGGAGAAGAAAATTGGATGCTGGAAGATTGAGAATTAGCATAGGGTATATGTCCTAGATTCTCATATTTTTTGGCATACACTGCTGTCTTTTGCTATGATTTACTGTTCTTGGTTTCGAAAAAGGTAGAAGTGCATAAAGAAAAGAGGAAGACATGGAAATATAGTTAGTAAACTTTATAAAAGTCTGTGTTCATAAATGTTAGAGTCAATAGTACGTTTGGCAAGCACACTGACATCTTATTTCAGTGCCAACAGGCATTACAGTTGGATAATATTTCCTTAAATATTTATCTTCCTAGTCTAGCATCAGAAGAAATAATAATACATCTGCTAATTTTGAAATAAAGAGAAACCATATTATATTACCTTTCATCCCTGTTTTGAGCCAATTTAATTTTTCTTTTTGTAGATTGTTTCTTTTTCTAATATTTTATTCATTTATTCATGAGAGACACAGGGAGAGAGGCAGAGACATATGTACACTGCTGATCTAACTTACTCAGTCACTTTTCTCAGTGTCAGGCAGAAATGTACATGAGCAAAATCTCACTTCACAGGGTTGACATTGTAGGAAAAATGCTTTTCATGAGCTTACCTTTCAGACAACCTAAATAAATAAATAAATAAAAATAAAAATAGGTGTAATCTTAAGCATTAAGATATTCTATGTAAATGTTATCATATTCATTATACACTGGTTTCCGCAAGATTCACACTCATTTTACCCTGGTTTCTACAGGATTAGTCCCATGATGCTTTTAAACTATAGGGAAAGGAGTGACACTGGCAAAGTGATTGCAAGAGGAGTTAAAAATAAGATTATGCTATGATCCAGCAACTGCACAACTATTTACCCAAAGAATATAAAAATACTAATTCAAAGTGATGAATGCACTCCAATGTTTATAGCGGCCTTATCTACCAAAAAAATTACGGAAAAAGCCTAAGTGTCCACTTATTGATGAATAATAATCAGATTATTATTAGGCAATATAAAATAATGTAATCTTGCCTTTTGCAATGACACCGGTGGAGCTGGAGAATATTATGCTAAGCAGAATAAGTCAGTCAGAGAAAGATAAATACCATATGATTTTACTCATGTGTGGAATTTAAAATCAAAACAAATAAGAAAAGTAAAAGAAAAAGAAAAACACAGAAGCAAACCAAGAAACAGATTCTTAACTGTAGATAAAAAACCGACAGTTACCAGTGTGGAGATTGGTGGGGGATTGGTTAAATAATGATGAGGATTAAGGAGTGCAATTGTGATGAGCACTGGGTATTGTATGGAAGTGCTGAGTCACTGAATTGTACACCTAAAATGAACATTTAAACTCTATGTTACACAACTGAAATTTAAACAAAAATTTAGAAAAGAGATTGCAAGAGGAAGTTTTTGTTTGTTTTAGTTTCAAGGATAGAATTTAGTGATGGATCAGTTGCAAATGACACCCAGTGCTCATTCCATCAAGTGCCCTCCTTAATGTTCATTATTCAGTTATCCCATCTCCCCATCCATCTCCCCTCCAGCACCCCTCAGTTTCTTTCCTATAGATAACAATTTCTTATGGTTTGTTTACCTCTCTGTTTTCATATTATTTTTTCTTCCCTTCCCCTATATTAATCTATTTAGTTTCTTAAATTCCACATATGAGTGATATCATATGATATTTATCTTTCTCTGATTGATTTATATCGCTTAGCACAACACCCAATACTTCTATACATGTCCTTACAAATGGCAAGAGTTTTTCATTCTTTTTGATGTCTGAGTAATATTCCAATATATATATCACATATTCCTTATCTACTCATTTGTCTGTGAAAACCTGAGCTTTTTCCATATTTTGGCTATTATGGACATTGCTGCTGCAAACATTGGGGTGCAGATGCCCATTGAGTCACTATGTTTGTATAATTTGGATAAATACCTAATAGTGAAAATGCTAGGTATAGGGTAGCTCTATTTTTAACTTTTTGAGGAACATTAATACTATCTTCCAGAATGGCTGCACCAGTTTTCATTCCCAAGAACAGAGTTAGAGAGTTCCTCTTTCAACAAATCCTTGCCAACGCCTGTTTTTCCTTAGTTGTCAAATTTAGCTATTCTGACTGGTGTGATGTGTACCTCACTGTGATTTTGATTTGTATTTCCCTGATGCTCAGAGACACAGAATTTTTTCATGTGTCTGTTGGTAATTTTTTTTGTCTTCTTTGAAGAAATGTCTATTCATGTCTTCTGCCCATTTCTTGAGTGGATTGTTTGTTTGTTTGTTTTGGTCTTGAGTTTGATAAGTCCTTTATAGATTTTGGATACAAGGCCTTTATCTGATAAGACATTTTCAGATATCTTCTCCCATTCTGTAGGCTGCCTCTTACATTTGTTGACTATTTCTGTTTCTGTGCAAAACTTTCTATCTTAATGAAATCCCAATAATTAATGTTTACTTTTGTTTCTCTTGCCTTTGAAAACATGTCTAGAAAAATATTGCTGTTGCTGGAGTCAAAGACGTGGCTGCTTGTGTTCTCCTTTACGGTTTTCATGGATTCTTTTCTCCCATTTACATATTTCATCCATTTTAAGTTTATTTTAGTGTATGGTGTAAGAAAGTGGTCCACTTTCATTCTTCTGCATGTGGCTGTCCAATTTTCCTAACACCATTTCTTGAAGAGCCTGCCCCCCACCCTTGAATATTCTTTCTTGCTTTGTTGAAGATTTTTTGACTATATAGTTGACAGTCAATTTATGGATTTTTCCATTCTGTTCCATTGATAGATGAGTCTCTTTTGGTGCCACACTGTGTTGATGATCACAGCTTTCTACTACAGCTTGAAGTCCAGAATTGAGATGACTCTGACTTTGGTTTTCATTTTCAACCTCCCTTTGACTATTTGGGTTCTTTTGTAGTTCCTTAGAAATGTTAGGGTTGTTTGTTCCAGCTCTGTGGAAAATGTTGTGGTATTTTGATAGGTATTGCTTTGAATATGTAGATTTCTTTGGGTGGCATAGGTATTTTAATATTTTTTCTTAGATCCATGAGCATGGAATCAATTTTTCATTTTTTTGTGTCTTCTTCATTTATTTAGTAAGTGTTCTATAATTTTCAGAGTACAGATTCTTAACCTCTTTGGATATATTTATTTCTAGATATCTTATGTTTTGGGGTACAATTATAAATGGGATCAATTCTTTGATTTCTCTTTCTTTTGCCTCATTGTTAGTGTTTAGAAATGCAACTGACTTCTGTGAACTGATTTTATATCCTGCAACTTTGCTGAATTCCAATATTAAATCTAAGAATTTTTTGGTGTCATCTTTTCAAATTTCTACAAAAGAATCATGTTGTCTGGGCAGAATGAAAGTTTGTCTTCTTTGCCAATTTGGATGCATTTACTTTCTTTTTGTTTTCTAACTGCTGAGGTTATGACTTCCAGTATCAACTTAAAACAGTAGCTATGAGAGTGGACATCCTTGTCATGTTCCTGACCTGAAGATGATATTTTCTGTGGATGTTTCATAAATGGAATTTAAGTTGTTGAGGTATGTTCCTTTCTTCCCCAAACTGCATAGAGTATTATACAAGACAGAATGCTGTGCTTTATCAAATAATTTTTCTGCATCAGTTGAGAGGATCACATTTCTCTGGTCTGGTCCTTTCTTTTATTAATAGGAAGTATCATGTCTTTTGATTTGTAGATGTAGAACCATCCTTGTAGCACAGAAATAAAATCCACTTGTTATTGGTGAACAGTCCTTTTAATGTACTTTTGTATCCTATTTGCTATTATTTTGGTGAGAATTTTGACATCCTTGGTCATCAGGGATATTGATCTCTAATTCTCCTTTTTATGGAGTCTTTGCCTGGCCTTTGGATAAAGGCAAATCTGGCCAAATAGAATGAGTTTTGAAGCTTTCGTTCCATTTCTTAAAAAAAAAAAAACAGCTTTAGAAGAATAGGAAGTAATTCTTTATATGCTTAATAGAATTCTGATGGGAGGCCATCAAGTCCTAGACTCTTATTTGTTAGGAAATTTTTTATTACTGCTTCAATTTCCTTGCTGATTTTTGAGTCTGTTCAGGTTTTCTATTTCTTCCTGCTTCAGTTTTAGCAGATTATATGTTTCTAGGAATGCATCCAATTCTTCTAGATTGCCTAATTTGTTGGCATATAGTTGCTCATAATGTGTTCTTATAATTGTCAGTCTTTCTTCAGTGTTGGTTCTGATTTCTCCTCTTTCATTCATGATTATATTTATATTTGTCCTTTCTCTTTTTTTGATAAATCTGGCTAGAGGTTCATTGATTTTATTGATTCTTACAAAGAACCACTTCCTAGTTTTCTTGATCTGTTCTATTCTTTTCGTTTTTGTATTATTGATTTCTGCTCTAATCATTATTATTTCTTTCTCCTGCTGGATTTAGGCTTCATTTGCTATTTTTCCAGCTCTTTCAGGTGTAATATTACCTTTTGTGTTGGATATTTCTCTTTTTTCATGAGAAATCCCTGTATTGCTATATACTTTCCTTGTAGTACTTCATTTGCTGCATCCCAAAGTTTCTGAATTGCCATGTTTTCAATTCCATTTGTTTTCATGAATTTTTTAGATTCTTCTTTAATGTCCAGGGTGACCCATTCATTCATTAGTAGGAGGCTCTTTAACCTCCATTTATTTGTGGACGTTTGAAATTTTCTTTTGTGACTGAATGCAAGTTTTAAAGCATAGTAGCCTGAAAATATGCTTGGTATAACCTAAGTCCTTTGGTACCTGTTGAGATCTGATTTGCAACCCATTATGTGATCTATTTTGGAGAATATTCCATTTGTACTATAGAAGAATGTGTGTTCTGTTGCTTTAGGATGAAATGCTCTGAAGGTATTGTTAAGTCCGATTGGTTCTGTGTATCATTCAAAGCCCTTGTTTCCTTGTTGATCTTCTGCTGAGATGATCTGTCCATTGTTGTGAGTGGGTTGTTAAACTCACCTATTATTATTGTACATTATTATTGTGTTTCTGAATGTTTTTTATAATGTTGTTAATAATTGCTTTATATTACTGGCTGCTTCCAAATTAGGGGCAAAGATATTTACAATTCTTAGGTCTTCTTGTTGGGTAGATCCTTTTATTGTGATATAGGCTCATTCTTAATCTCTTATACTTTTTGATTTAAATTCAGTTTGTTTGATATAAGGATTTTATTCCATCTTTCTCTTGGTGTCCATTATCATGGTAAATGGTTCCACACTCCTTCATTTTCAGTCTGTGGTTGTCTCTGGTTCTAAAACGAATCTTTTGATGACAGCATATCAATGTTGTTTTTTTTAATTCAATCTGATACCTTGTGCCTTTTGATTGGAGCACTTTGTCCTTTTACAATTAGAGTAATTCCTGAAAGATATGAATTTAGTGCCATTGTCTTACCTGTAACATCCCTGTTTCTGTAGATTGTCTCTGTTCCTTTCTAATCTTTGTTACTTTTGCACTCTTTCTACACTCAAAGTATCTCCTTTAATACTTCTTGCAGGATTGGTTTAGTGTTCATGAATTCCTTTAGATTTGTTTGCCCTGGAAACTCTTTACTGTTCTGAATGACAGCCTTCCTGGATAAAGTGTTCTTGACTGCATGTTTTCTTATTTAGCACCCTGAATATATCATGCTAGTCCTTTCTGACCTGCCAGATTTCTGTCGACATGTCTTATGCTGACCTTATGTATCTATCCTTGCTGGGTAAAGACCTCTTGTCTAGATCTCTTTTCAGGATTTTCTGTTTATGTCTGAAATTTGGAAGCTTCACTATTATATCTTGAGGTATTGCCCTATTTTTATTGATTTTTTAATTTTTTTATTGATTTTTGAGGGAGGTTCTCTGTCCCTCCTAGAACTGGATGCCTGTTTCCTTCCTCAGATTAGGGAAATTCTCAGCTATAATTTGTTCAATAAACCTTCTCCCCACCTTCATCTTCTGTGACCCCTGTTATTTGAGTATTATTAGGTTTTATGAAATTGCTGATTTCTTGAATTCTCTCTTTGTTATCCAGTAGTTATTTTTCTCTCTTTTTCTCAGATTCCTTGCTTTCTATCATTTTGCCTTCTATAACATTAATTTCTCTTCTGCCTCACTTATCCTAGCAGTTTGATCCTCCATTTTTGGCTACATCTCAGTAATAGCATTTTTGTTTTGGACCTGATTAGATTTTAGTTCTTTTATTTATACAGTAAAGGATTCTCTAGTATCTTCTATGCTATTTTTTAAGCCCAGCTAGTATCTTTTTAATCACTGTTTTGGAGTCTAGTTCCAACATCTTACTTAAACCTATATTGATTAATTCCATGGCAAAGAGTACTACCTCTGATTATTTTTTAAAAAAGATTTTATTTTATTTATTCATGAGAGACACAGAGAGATAGAGAGGCAGAGACACAGGCAGAGGGAGAAGCAGGCTCCATGCAGGGAGCCTGATATGGGACTCGATCCTGGGTCTCCAGGATCAGGCCCTGGGCTGAAGACGGGGCTAAACCACTGAGCCACCCAGGCTACCCTTTCTGATTCTTTATTGTGTGGTGAACTTCTCCTTCTAGCCGTTGTGTCCACAAAAGAAAGGAGGAAAGAAGGAAAAGAGGGAAAAAACCCCAGCAAAAACAGGAGTAACAACAACTTCAGGCAACTCTCTGTGTGTCTCTCATGAATGAATAAATAAAATCTTAAAAAAATAAAAAAAAGAATTTTCTCTTTATCTTTGAAATTTGCAATTATCACTGTTAAATGTCAAGGTGTTGAATGGTTTTTATTGACTTTTTGGAGGGGTCCTCTCTATCTCTTGGATCTGAATGCCTGTTTCCTTCCCCAGATTAGGGAAGTTCTCAGCTTTGATTTGTTCAAATATACTTTGTGGTCTTCTTTCTCTCAGCCTCTTCTGGTATCCCAATTACACATGTATTTTTCCCTCTCAAGCTATAATTTATTTCCCTAAGCCTTTCCTCATGGGCTTTTAATTGTTTTTTTCTTTTTTACTCAGCTTCTTTCCTTACCATCAATTTGTCTTCTATGTCACTCACTCTTCCACCTCATTAACCCTAGCAGTTAGGACATCCAGTTTGGATTGCATCTCATTAATCTATTTTTTTAATTTCAGCCTGATTAGATCTCAACTCCACAGCAACAAAGTGTCTAGAGTCCTTTATGCTTTTTTCCAGAGCCACCAGTTGCTTTATAATTGTACTTCTGAATTGAATTTCTGACATTGTATTGAAATTCAAATTCTGTATCTCTATGGCTGAGAGTACTGTTTCTTTCTTTTGTGGTGACTTCTTCTTTTTAGTCATTTTGTCCAGTGTGGAGTGGCTGTATGAGTGGGCTGAGTCAAAAGTATCAACCACATCCTAATTAAAACACACCCCAGATGATTCTGAAAAGGTCAGAGACCATAAAATAAAAGAAAAGGGGAACAGAACAAAATAAAACAAAATAAAAGAAAAGGGGAACAGAACAAAATGAAACAAATGAAACACTAAAGTGATAAATTATAAAACAAAGTAGTAAAAAATAAGAAACCAAAAACCAAAACAAAGAAGAAAAAAAGAAATAAAGAAAAGAGGAAAAAGAAAAAAAAACAGGTGATGGTGGTGGTGAAGAAGTGGTAGTGGAGAAATAATGTAGTCTACCTGAGGGTCCTACAGGGTGATCTTCTTGGTTCTGAACATATTTTGTTCTGTATGTTAGAAGGTGCTCAATCCCTAATTTATATAAACCAGCAGTACTTATATAAAGCCCCAACACTGACCACAAAAACATAAACAAGATAAAAGTAACGGACAGATTGGGAAGGAAGAGAGAATATAATCTCACAGAATGAACCAGCACAGTATTCAACATCCGGGTGTATGTTGGGTAGAAGGTATTAACTTCTACCATTGTAAAACAAAATGAGATAGAAAAAAAGAAACAAAAAAAACCCCCACAAAACAAAAACCCACATCTCTTATATCTCCCAAATTAAATTGAATATGTTAAAGGGAATACAGAAGTGCAAGATATAACTAAGATATGTAATTTTAGAAATGTGAAAGTCACAACAGAAAAAAAAATAAAAATGAAGAGTTGGTAAAATATTGCAGTTAAGGTGGGAAAAGAGAAAAAAATATTGGAAATTTTTAGTCTGATATAAAAATGAATCATAATGGAAAAAGGCAAGAGAAGAAAAAAAGAAAAAGACTCTACTTCTTTATACTATTTTCCCTCATTCCTGAAAGTTTTCCAATGGTACTTGGTCAATAAACTAGTTCTTCCCTTGTTCTTCCAGCAGTTCTTCTTAGGAGGAGCCTGCTCTGCTGATTCTCAGGTGTCTATGCCTGGGTGGGGATGCCCCATCCCTTGCCAGGTGCGGGCTCAGTATGAGCTGTTTATCCGGTGAGGCCTTTGTTCCCTAGCAGACCCACCTCTCCCAGGCACAAGGTGAAACAAAGACTCAAAACAACAATGGTGGTGACCAGATTTCCAGCTCTGGAGTTGGGCTCCCGGCGAGTAACTAACCGCAGTCTCCCAGTCCTCACTGGCCTAGATGCTTCCAGGGGCAGGTACAGATACACTCATCTGGACAGCTTCTTGGTCACCCAGCAGCACAGTGAGAGTGGACATCCCTGCCGTGTTCCTGCCTTAGGTGAAAAGATTTCAGGTGTTTGCCATTGAGAATGATATTCTCGGGAAGCCCGGGTGGCTCAGTGGTTTAGTGCCACCTTCAGCCCAGGGTGTTATCCTGGAGTCTCAGGATTGAGTCCCACATCGGGCTCCCTGCATGGAGCCTGCTTCTCCCTCTGCCTCTGCCTCTGCCTCTCTTTGTGTGTGGGTATCTCATGAATAAATAAATAAAATCTATAAAAAAAGAGAGAGAATGATATTCTCTGCGGGCTTCTCATAGATGGCTTTTATGATATCAGGCCATGTTCCCCCTACCCTTACATTGTGGAGAGTTTTAATCAAGAAAGGATGGTGTATTTTATCAAATGCATTTCCTGCATCAATTGAGAGTATCATACAGTTCTTGTCCTTTCTTTTACTAATGCAATATATCACATTGGTTGATTTGCAGATGTTGAACTCTCTTGCAGCCCGGTAATAAGTCCTACTTGGTGGCGTTGGATAATCCTTTTCATGTACTGTTTGATCCTATTGGCTATTATCTTGGTGAGAATTTTAGCATTCAGGGGCATCAGGGATATTGGTCTCTAATTCTCCTGTTTGGTGGAGTCTTTGTCGGCTTTGGGATCAAGGTAATGCTGGCCTATGCAGTGAGTTTGGAAGTTTCCTTTCATTTCTAATTTTTTAAAGATTTTATTTATTTGTTCATGAGAGACACAGAGAGGGTCACAGACATAGGCAGAGGGAGAAGCAGGCTTCATGCAGGGAACCCAATGTGGGACTTGATCCCAGGACCTGAGGACCACGCCCTGAGCCTAAGGCAGATGCTTAACCACTGAGCCACCCAGGAGTCCTTCATTTCTTCATTTCTATTTTTGGAAATAGCTTTAAAAATAGGTATTAAAAATAGATTCTTCTTTAAATGTTTTGTAGAATTCTGGGAAGTCATCTGGTCTGCAACTCTTGATTTTGGGAGATTTTTTCTATGGTTCAATGTCATTGTTGGTGACCAGCCCGTTCAGATTTTTTATTTCTTCCTATTTCAGTTTTGGTAGTTTATATGGTTCTAGGAATGCATCCATTTATTCCATATTACCTAATTTGTTGACATATAAATGCTAATAATATTCTCTTATAATTCTCTGTATTTCTGTGATGGTTGTTTTTTTTAAAGATTATTTATTTATTCATGAGAGACACATAAAGAGAGAGAGGCAGAGACACAGGCAGATGGAGAAGCAGGATCCATGCAGGGAGCCTGATGTGGGACTCAATACCGGGCCCCCAGTACTGCTGAAGGCAGTACTAAACCACTGAGCCACCGGGGCTGCCCTTCTTTGATAGTTGTGATCTCTCCTTCTCTTTCTTTCTTTTTTTTTTAATTAATTTTTATTGGTGTTCAATTTACCAACATACAGAAAAACACCCAGTGCTCATCCCGTCAAGTGTCCACCTCAGTGCCCGTCACCCATTCCCCTCCAACACCCGCCCTCCTCCCCTTCCACCACCCCTAGTTCGTTTCCCCGAGTTAGGAGTCTTTATGTTCTGTCTCCCTTCCTGATATTTCCCAACATTTCTTTTCCCTTCCTTTATATTCCCTTTCACTATTATTCATATTCCCCAAATGAATGAGAACATACACTGTTTGTCCTTCTCCGATTGACTTATTTCACTCAGCATAATACCCTCCAGTTCCATCCACGTTGAAGCAAATGGTGGGTATTTGTCGTTTCTAATGGCTGAGTAATATTCCATTGTATACATAGACCACATCTTCTTTATCCATTCATCTTTCAATGGACACCGAGGCTCCTTCCACAGTTTGGCTATTGTGGCCATTGCTGATAGAAACATCGGGGTGCAGGTGTCCCGGCGTTTCTCTGCATCTGTATCTTTGGGGTAAATCCCCAGCAGTGCAATTGCTGGGTCGTAGGGCAGGTCTATTTTTAACTCTTTGAGGAACCTCCACACAGTTTTCCAGAGTGGCTGCACCAGTTCCCATTCCCACCAAGAGTGTAAGAGGGTTCCCTTTTCTCCGCATCCTCTCCAACATTTGTTGTTTCCTGCCTTGTTAATTTTCCCCATTCTCACTGGTGTGAGGTGGTATCTCATTGTGGTTTTGATTTGTATTTCCCTGATGGCAAGTGATGCAGAGCATTTTCTCATGTGCATGTTGGCCATGTCCATGTCTTCCTCTGTGAGATTTCTCTTCATGTCTTTTGCCCATTTCATGATTGGATTGTTTGTTTCTTTGGTGTTGAGTTTAATAAGTTCTTTATAGATTTTGGAAACTAGCCCTTTATCTGATATGTCATTTGCAAATATCTTCTCCCATTCTGTAGGTTGTCTTTTAGTTTTGTTGACTGTATCCTTTGCTGTGCAAAAGCTTCTTATCTTGATGAAGTCCCAATAGTTCATTTTTGCTTTTGTTTTTTTTTGCCTTTGTGGATGTATCTTGCAAGAAGTTACTGTGGCCGAGTTCAAAGAGGGTGTTGCCTGTGTTGAAGAGATCTTAAAGGCCATTTACGAAAAGCCCACAGCAAATATCATTCTCAATGGGGAAGCACTGGGAGCCTTTCCCCTAAGATCAGGAACAAGGCAGGGATGTCCACTCTCACCACTGCTGTTCAACATAGTTCTGGAAGTCCTCGCCTCAGCAATCAGACAACAAAAAGACATTAAAGGCATTCAAATTGGCAAAGAAGAAGTCAAACTCTCCCTCTTCGCTGATGACATGATACTCTACATAGAAAACCCAAAAGCCTCCACCCCAAGATTGCTAGAACTCATACAGCAATTTGGTAGTGTGGCAGGATACAAAATCAATGCCCAGAAATCAATGGCATTTCTATACACTAACAATGAGACTGAAGAAAGAGAAATTAAGGAGTCAATCCCATTTATAATTGCATCCAAAAGCATAAGATACCTAGGAATAAACCTAACCAAAGAGGTAAAAGATCTATATCCTAAAAACTATAGAACACTTCTGAAAGAAATTGAGGAAGACACAAAGAGATGGAAAAATATTCCATGCTCATGGATTGGCAGAATTAATATTGTAAAAATGTCAATGTTACCCAGGGCAATTTATACGTTTAATGCAATCCCTATCAAAATACCATGGACTTTCTTCAGAGAGTTAGAACAAATTATTTTAAGATTTGTGTGGAATCAGAAAAGACCCCGAATAGCCAGGGGAATTTTAAAAAAGAAAACCATAGCTGGGGGCATCACAATGCCAGATTTCAGGTTGCACTACAAAGCTGTGGTCATCAAGACAGTGTGGTACTGGCACAAACACCGACACATAGATCAATGGAACAGAATAGAGAACCCAGAAGTGGATCCTGAAATGTATGGTCATCTAATATTCGATAAAGGAGGAAAGACTATCCATTGAAAGAAAGACAGTCTCTTCTCCTTCTCTTTCATTCATGATTTTATAATTTAGGTCCTTTCTCTTTCTTTTTGACAAGTCTGGCCAAGGGTTTATCAATCTTATTAATTCTTTCAAGGAACAAGCTTCTAGTTTTGTTGATCTTTTCCCTTGTTCTTTTGATTTCTATGTCATTGATTTCTCCTCTAATCTTTATTATATCACTTCTCCTTCTGGGTTTAGGCCTCGTTTTTTGTTACTTGTCCATCTCTTCTAGGTGCCAAGTTAGGTTGTGTATTTGAGACATTTCTTACTTCTTGAGGAAGGCCTGTATTGCTTTATTTGTGCTCACAAAAGTCTTCCTTTGCTGCCTCCCAAAGGTTTTGAGCTGTTGCATTTTGTTTTCATATGCTTCCATGTTGATTTTTTAGTTCTTTAATTTCCTGAGTCATTCATTCTTTGATAGGATGCTCTTTAACCTCCACGTATTTATCATCTTTCCAATGTTTTTCTTGTGGTTGACTTCAAATTATGTAGCACTGTAATCTGAAAATATTGATGTCCATCTTTCTGTACTGATGAGGCCTAAGTGGTTTGTGACCCAGTATATGACCTATTCTGGAGAATGTTCCATGTGCACTGGAAAAGAATGTCTATTCTGTTGCTTTATGGTGAAATAATTTCAATTTATCATGATGTCCTTCAAGCCCAGTGTGTCATTAAAAGACATTGTTACCTCCTTCATCTTTGTAGATGATCTGTTCTTTGCCGTGATTATGGTCTTTAAGTCATCTACTATTATTGTATTATTATCAATGGGTTTCTTTAAATTTGTTATTAGTTGATTTTTATATTTTGCTTCTTCCAATTTAGCAGCATAAATATTTATAATTGTTAGATCTTGTTGGATAGACACTTTTGTTGTAATTTCCTTCTTTAGTTCTTATTACAGACTTTCTTTTTGTAATATTTATTTATTTATTTATTTATTTATTTATTTATTTATTAGAGACAGACAGAGAGAGAGAGGCAGAGTCAGAGGCAGAGGGAGAAACAGGCTCCTCACAGGGAGTTGGATGTGGGACTCGATTCCCGGGCCTGGGATCACGCCCTGAGCTGAAGGCAGATATTCAACCACTGAGCTGCCCAGGTGTCCCCAGACTTTCATTTAAAAAATAGTTGGTCTGATATAAAGATGGCTGCTTCAGCTTTCTTTTCATGCCCATTAGCATGATGAATGATTCTTTTTCCCTTCATATTCAATATGGTGATGTTCCTGGGTCTACAATGAGTTTCTTATAAGCAGCATATCAATAGAGCTTGATTTTTATCCATTTTGATAACCTGTCTTTTGATTGGACCATTTAGTCCATTTATATCCAGAGTAATTATTGAAATATATGAATTTAGTGTCATTGTATTACTTGTAAAGACACTGTTCCTGTAGATTACCTCTGTTTCTTTCTAGTCTTTGTTCTTTTAGTCTTCCTTTCCTACTCAAAGTTTCCCCTTTAATATTTCTTGCAGAGATGGTTTAGTGTTTACAAACTCCTTTAGTTTTTGCTTGTCTTGGAAACTCGTTATCTCTCCTATTCTGAATCACAGCCTTGTCAGATAAAATACTCTTAACTACATATTTTCCTATGTGGAACACTGAATGTATCATGCCTCTCCTTTCTGACCTGCCAGGTATCTGTAGACAGTTGTGTGGTTAACCTTTTGTGTCTATCCTTGCAGGTTAAGGACTCTTTTTCCTAGCTGCTTTCAGAATTTTCTCTTTTTCTTTGTATTTTTTAGGTTTCACTATTGTATTTCACACTGTTGATTTGTCTTTGTTGATTTTGAGAGAGTTCTTTGTGCCTCTTGGACTTGAATGCCTTTTCCCTTCCCCAGATTAGGGAAATTTTCAGCTATAATATGTTCAAATAGACTTCTGCCTTTTCTTGCTCTTCCTCTTGGACTCCTATAATGCAGATATTATTTTACTTTATGAAATCACTGAGTTCCCTAAGTCTACCTTCATGTTCTAATAGTATACTTTTAAGTTTCAGCATTTTATATAATTTCTTCTACCTCATCTATTTTCTCCTCTGTTTCTTCACTCCTTTTTGTGGTTACATCAAGTCACTATAGCATCTCAATTATATCATTTTTTTATTTCAGCCTGAGCAGTATTTAGGTCCTTTATCTTTTATCTCATGGCTATTGATCTAAATTATTTTTTCAGATATATTGCTTTTATCTGTTTTGAGCAAGATCCTGGCTGTGAAATCTTCTTGAACTTTCTTTTGGGGAGAATTCTTTGTCTTGTCATTTTGGCTAATTTTCTATCTTTTGTGTGTTATGTAAGTTTGTTATTTCTCCTCTACCTCAGAGTAATACTGTATTAAAAAGAGGTTATACACTCTCCAGTGCCTAATACTTCAGTAAGTGATTCTGGTGTATGCTGTGTTCACTATGCTGTTCCTTTTTTCCCCCTCTTTCCAACTGGTCAGTCTTCTGCAGTGATCTTCCTTGCTTGCAATGTAGAATGTTTAAACCTTCATCTAGCTGTGCTTTGTTTTATTTACTGAGAAAAAGCCTGGGAAAGGAAAGGCAAAGAAGGAAGGAAGCAAGCAAGCAAGATTTATGGCCCTCCGAGAGAGAGAGAGAGAGAGAGAGAGAGAGAGAGAGAGAGAAGGAAAAGAAAGTAAAAAAAAAAAAAAGCTCAAATAACCTATAAGCCTGATTACAAATAGAAAGAAAGGGGAAAATATAGAAAAGGGAAAGAAAAACAGAATTATGATCCCCCAAAAAAAGGTAGAGAGAGAAAGGGAAATTAAAAAACCCACTTATGGACAGCCCGGGTGGCTCAGTGGTTTAGCACTACCTTCAGTCCAGGGCATGATCTTGGAGACCCAGGAACGAGTCCTGCTCAGGCTCCCTACATGAAGTCTGCTTCTCCATCTGTCTGTGTCTCTGTCTCTCTCTGTGTCTTTCAAGAGTAAATGAATAAAATCTTTTAAAAATAAATAAATAGGGGATCCCTGGGTGGCTCAGCAATTTAGCGCCTGCCTTCAGCCCAAGGCATTATCCTGGAGTTCCAGGATAGAGTCCCATGTTCAGTTCCTTACATGGAGCCTGCTTCTCCCTCTGCCTGCATCTCTGCCTCTGTGTGTGTGTGTCTCTCTGTCTCTGTCTCTGTCTCTGTCTCTCTCTCTCTCTCTGCATCTCTCATGAATAAATAAATAAAATCTTTTAAAAATACCTTTAAAAATAAAAATAAAATAAATAAATAAAAATAATAAAAACCCACTTACAAGAAAAATTCTAAGCCTCATTAGAAAGAAAAAGAAAATTAGAAATAAGTAAAAATAAATACAGCCTGGTCCTATTTCCACCAGAACTAAAGGGGGCACTTTGAAGCTCTGTATGAGCAGTAGACTTGGTGCATGTGGTCTACTGTCTGTATTGCTGTCCTGGGGGAGTGACCTGCTGCACTGGCTCAGAGTTGATCCTGCCCCTATAAAAATTCACTTGCCAAGTACAGAGGCAGGGTTTGATGTAAGTGGCACCCACCTCCACTAGAGGCTCCTGTGTTGCTCTATGAGGTATAACAGTGTTGTTACCGATGGTAAAATGGTGCCAAATCATTCTAATCCTGGGACATGGAATTTAACACCCCTGGCTGTTCAGAAACCACTCAAAGGAAAGCAAGGGCTATCTGCACACTGGTGCCATGGGTCTCCCACATTTTATCTTTGGTGTGGCTAGGGTTCAGAACTCCAAAGCTTGAATGACAGGTGCTATGCAGATCCACTCTGTCCTCTAGAGTAGGGCTTCCCTGCCATGCTATCTAGTACCCTTCATTCTGAAAAAACAGTCCCACACTTGTATGGTGCATAGAAAGAATGCTGTAGCACCATAAAAAGCAACCAACCACCACGTTACCACCCTCTTCATGTGCTTCTGCTCTCTGCCTATGAGAGGCAATTTGCTGGTGCCTACAGTCTTTTTTCCTTGGACATCCAATATATCTTCTTCCAATTGTATTCCAAAAAGGGTAATGTTCTCTTCCAGTGCAACCTAGGAAATCTCTATGCCATTTTGTGCTATCTCAGGTCAGCACCTTTTCCTCAGAAGTGCTAGCCACATCTCTGGCGAAAGTTACATACTTCCAAAACCTCAGAAATCGAGCTCCACAGACTGTAAAGTACTTGTGACACTCATTTTCCTTCACTTATAGTCCATGGTAAGGAGAGATTTTTTTTTATTATGTGGTACCAATGCTGTACTCTGTCAACCCCTTTCTCTTTCCTTTGGAAATGGCTTCCTTACCTACATGGCACTGCAGGTTTTCTCTCCCCTAATTCACTTCCATGAATTTCACACTTGTCATTATGTCTCCCTCCAACTGTGGAGATCTTTCTTACAATCTTTAGATGGATTTGCTGAGTGTTCCAAGTGATCTGACCTCAATACAGCAATGTTCAAGGAAAAATGATGACAGTTTATGACATAACTTCTTAAATTATGTTCTTTATTTATCATCTTCAGTGGCTATCAGCTCTATTATGAACTATCTACAGAAAGATTATCACTTTGGCTTTCCACCACCAGCCCATATTTTTTGCCATCCATCATTACTTAGGCATACACTTCTCCAAGATACCAAGTTCTGAAATTTCCTCTTTGCACCCCAAACACATATCTATACTTCTTCACTCCCACTGAGATTTCTTTTACTCACATTCTGATGAAATATTTAGCTCCCTCAAAATTTTCCCAATTGAATTTGTCTTCTGACTTTATATGAACATGCCCAATTGTTTGAATAATTCTCTTGTTAGTCTCCTTCTCCTCTTTTATTGCCCATGGCATGTCATTTTTCAACCTTGGGTGAACTACCACTCTGCTTTATTGGATCCCACTTCTCTATAGTGTTACATTGCTATAGAAATTCATGAAACTATGCTAATTGGATCCACTGCAATTTCATGTTATCTAACTTCAGCTGAGTCATCACTGTTGCTTGGTAATCCTTTTATTTATCAGTGTTGACACCCTGTTACATTTCCCAAAACAGATTTTCAAACATTTTCCATTCACCAAGCTCCCAAAATTACCATCAGTTTTTATTTTCCTCAGATAATTCTACGGATAAGATCAAGTCATTCTGCAAATTTTGTTTTTTCTACCTAAGATATAAATTTTTACCATATTTTCCCATAATAAAACAAAATGCATCATTCTTTCCTGCTAAAATTTCTACTTGTACCCTTTATCATATTCTTTACTTTCCGTCTCCTCTGACACTTTTCTCTAACTACATCTCTCTTTCCATTATATTTTTGTTGGACCCTGGCTCATGGGTGCCAACGTGTCCTGGTGGACGCCCCAGAGACTCAGACCCCAGACAGGCAGATGCAACAAGCAAGAGGGTTTATTGAACGTTTGCGCAAACGGGCTCCCCGCCTCCGAAGTGGCAGAGCCCCGATTAGCAATTACAGGCATCTTTTAAAGGCAAAAAACCGCGGGAGTAGCATAGCATTCGGGTTATGACATGATTGACTTCTTTGAAGGTCAACACGGATATGTTCCGGGACTTTCCAGTCAGGGCGAGGGGGGAGGGATAGTTTTTTTATCTCGGAAAAACAGAATGTTTTTGTTGCTTAAATTCATGAGAGGCGCCTGGATGGGCTGCCTCTGGGTTAGGCCTGGTCCCACTCACGGGGGCGGGGGTGTGGGGTTTCTTCATTCCCTCCTATTTGTTTGGGCTGATTTTAACCTTAAAATCTTAGGGAACTTTTATTTCTTCAGTTTGGAGGGCCCGATATTGTTGAGTTAGTACCAGAGCTTGGGTAATGGACAATCTTTCTCAGATGAACTGGAGCAGCCTGTTGAGGATGCAGGGGCCGAAAGTTAGCAGTAGGAGCAGGATAACTAGAGGTCCCATAATGGTAGAGATTAGGGTGGTCATCCAGGGAGACTGGTTAAACCAGCCTTCAAACCAACCCTGCTGGGCCTCCCGGTCCCTTTGTCTTTTATTTAGCCTATCTCTGAGTTTGGCCATGGAGTCCCTAATGACTCCAGAGTGGTCTGCATAGAAATAGCATTCTTCTCCTAGGGCCGCACAGAGTCCTCCCTCTTTCAGGAATAGTAAATCCAAGCCTCTCCTGTTTTGAAGTACTACTTCTGAAAGTGAGGTAAGGGATTGTTCTAACTTAGAAACAGACTGCTCCAGTGCCCGTAGATCTTTATCTACAGCTGCTTGGAGTTCTAAATAACGTCGTGAGACCTGGATCAGAGCAGCTGCACCAGTACCCACCCCAGTTGCGACCCCTAGTCCCAGCATAACGGCTAGAGTTAGGGAGACAGGTTCGCGCTGAAAACGGGTGGGATGTCTGTCATACTGATTTTCTAGAGTTTCAGCAGGGTGATAGAATACCCTGGGCATAATCTGCACCATAACACAGAAGTCCTCAGAGTCATTTAGGACCTGAGCAGATACACAGGGGGTGAGGCCTTTGTTGCATGCCCACCAGGTTCCCGGCTGGGACACCAGGTAAAAGTCAGTCCCTAAAATCGGGGCGGTAGTATTGCAGAGTTCCTGGTAACCCTGGGTGAGTATAGTTAGCCTTGACAGTGATGTAATCCCAGGAGGAGGAGGGCCTCCCATCCTGTGTCTCCCGTAGTCTCGCACACCCAATTTTTACAATGGAAGTGTTCCCCCCCTCCACAGGTGGGATTTAGCCTGCGATCTCTGTGGTACTCGGGACAGACATAGAAGGGGAGGGTGCGGGGATCCCTGGGTGGCGCAGCGGTTTGGCGCCTGCCTTTGGCCCAGGGCGCGATCCTGGAGACCCAGGATCGAATCCCACATCGGGCTCCCAGTGCATGGAGCCTGCTTCTCCCTCTGCCTGTGTCTCTGCCTCTCTCTCTCTCTCTGTGACTATCGTAAATAAATAAAAAAATTTATAAAAAAAAAAAAAAAGAAGGGGAGGGTGCGTAACATGGCCCTCCTGTCCAGCGCGCCACATCCTCCCCAGGGGTCTAATCCTTTTCGTCCAGGGGGGCTTTCTCGGTTGGGGGCTTTAGAGGTGTCGGAATACCCCTCTAGGTCCCATGGGCTGGGGGCCCCTATGGTTAATTTACATAAGTCAGGATATAGGTTGGGCCACCAGGTTCCTATGGGAGTAGTTTTTGTTATTGACCAGACCTCGTCACCCCCAGACGTTAATACCTGCCAGGTTAACTTTTTGGGGGCATGACAGTTACCTTTGGCGGGGGTGAAAAGTGCTAGGAGAGGTAGGAATATAACAATTGCCATTGAACAATTTTTGAAAGTCTTATCTTGAACGGGTTTTGGGTGTGGTGGAGCTTCGGTCCGTCCTGGAGTGGCTCGCCCGGTCCGTCCTGGCTGGTGTCAGCGATGCTCCTTGATGGGGCACGCTTGACGTGCAAGGTGTGGCCCCAAGCAGCAATACCGTCTACTTTTAGGGCGGTTGGGGTGGTTAGTAGAACGGTGTATGGGCCCTTCCAGCGGAGCTCAAGGGTCCTGGACTGATGTCTCCTGATGTTGACGGAGTCACCGATCTGGAATGGGTGTGGGTCGGTTGCATCTCCGGGGTGGTAGACAGCTGCAAGGGGTGTCCAGATCTGGTGCTGGATAATCTGGAGCGCCTTTAGCCTGTCCTGTAAACCGGGAGTGTTAGCAAGAGGGTCAATAGCAGAATCTAGTAAGTCCGTCACTGGTGGGGGACCTCCATAGAGAATCTCGTAAGGAGTTAGTCCATGGTGCGTGGGAGTGTTCCGGACTCGGAACAGGACCAAGGGGAGGAGTTGGACCCAGTCTCTAATGCCAGTCTCCAATGTCAATTTAGTTAGGGTCTCTTAAATTGTTCTATTCATTCTTTCTACCTGTTCTGAGCTCTGGGGTCTGTATGCAAAATGTAATTTCCAATTTATCCCCAGTAATCTGGCCACCAACTGACTTACCTGGGAGACGAAGGCAGGGCCGTTGTCCGACCCTATTACCTTGGGCAGTCCAAACCGGGGGAAAATTTCTTCTAGGATTTTCTTGACAACACCTGGGCAGTTTCTCGTCTGGTGGGGGATGCTTCTGTCCATCCTCCTGTGGGCCTAGTGCAGCGGCTCGTGCTGTTTCATCGGCCATCCTGTTCCCCTCTGCTACTGGGTCGTTGCCGTGCTGATGCCCAGGACAGTGAATTATACTCAATTTTCTGTTGTCAGTATAAATGTTGACCTTTTTGTCCTTAGCCTTTTTTAGGGCCTGAGTTAGGGCTATAAGCTCCGCCCTTTGAGCTGAAGTTCCAGGCTTTAGGGCACTGGCCCAGATGACAGGTTTTTTTTATCTACCACGGCCGCCCCAGCTTTACGTTCACCATTTCATAGAAAGCTACTCCCATCTGTGTACCAGGTTGCTTCAGCATCTGGCATAGGCTGGTCCGTCAAGTCCCCTCTGGTGCCATGGACCTCGGCTAGGATCTGGTGGCAATCATGCATTATCAGGGAGGGGGACTCGGTTTCTGGAAGCAAGGTGGCCGGGTTTAGGGATGTAGCCGTTCCGAACTGTATCCGCTTGGAATTCAGTAACATGGCCTGATAATGGGTGACCTGAGCGTTTGAGAGCCATCGATCAGGGGGCTGGTGGATGACTGTCTCTATGGCGTGGGGGGCCACCACAGTGAGGGGTTGGACTCAGTGAGATCTGAGTCTTTTACCAGGACTGCCACAGCCGTTATTATTCGGAGACATGGAGGCCATCCTGCAGCCACGCTGTCTGATTTTTTGAAAAGTATGCCACGGGCCTTTTTCAGGGTCCCAGTTTCTGAGTTAGGACCCCTTTGGCTATTCCTCTGCATTCATCAGCATATAGCATAAATTGCTTGGTTACATCTGGGAGGCTCAGGGCAGGGGCGGTCAATAAGGCCCTTTTTATTTTGTCAAAAGCCAATTGTTGCTCCTTTCCCCAGTGGTAGGGGGTGTTGGATTTCGTGAGAGGATATAGGGGAGCCGCCAGCTCTGCAAACCCGGGTATCCAGAGGCGGCAGAACCCGGCACTGCCGAGGAACTCTCGTAGCCCTCTGGCATTAGTGGGTGCTGGGATCAGGGCTACAGCCTTTTTGCGGCCCTCCGTCAGCCACCTCTGGCCTCCTTCCAAGAGATATCCCAGATACGTCACTCGTTTCTGGCCTATTTGGGCCTTTTTGGCGGAGGCCCTATACCCCAGTCCTCCCAGTCTCTCGAGCAGGGCCCCCGTACCTTTTACACAATCCTGTTCTGTCTTAGCCACTATGAGCAAATCATCCACGTACTGCAGGAGAACGAGGTCTGGATGGCCAACTCGGAAGTCTGCCAAGTCCTGATGCAAGGCTTCGTGGAACAAGGTGGGGGAGTTTTTGAATCCCTGTGGTAGCCTTGTTCAAGTGAGTTGTCCTGAGAATCCCGTCTCAGGATCTTTCCATTCAAAGGCAAAACTAGGCTGGCTTTGAGAGCTTAACTTTAGGCAAAAGAATGCATCTTTTAGATAGAGCTCAAGGGTCCTTCTGCCTCAGTTAAAACTGAATATTAAGCTCCCGTACCAACCAGGAAGGTCACTGGTTGGCCCCCCACTTTAAGGGTTATCCGAGGCTCGGGGGGGGGGCTCCTGGCCCTGACACCCCTAATCTTTATCTTCTAGGGACAGAAAGGCAATGGGCTTCTTCTTAGGTCCCTGCATTTGGCCCTTCTTTGGACAATCTTTAATCCAATGTCCTTTTTCCTTGCAGTAGGCACACTGGTCTCGTTTAACCCATGGTTTTCTTTTGTCTCCCAGGTCCTTCCTCTGTCCTGACTTACTCTGCCCTGAGCCCTGTACTATGGTGGCCAGTATCCCAGTCAGTTCTTTATTGCGTTTCTTTTATCTCTTTCTCTCTCTCTAAGTCCTGTAAGGTGTATCCCTGAAGTCCCTCTTACTGTTTTAACTTATTACAAATACTCGAGGCCGATTGTCCGATGAAGGACATGATTACATCTGGTTGTCGATCTTTGGCCAAGGGGTCAAAGGGGGTATACATACGGTAGCCTTCCATTAATCTTTCCAGAAAACCTGCCGGCACGTCATCTTTCCCCTGCACTATAGCACGTACCTTTGCCAAATTGGTGGGGCGTCGCCCTGCCCCTTTGAGACCCGCTAGGAGTACCTGTTGATAGAGAAGGAGCCGCTCCCTACCAGCAGCAGTGTTGTAGTCCCAGGTCGGGCGAACCAAGGGGAAACATCCTCAATTTCATTAGGCAGCTGGGTCAGCCTCCCATCCACCCCCGGGACGCTTTTCCGTGCTTCGAGGTAGACGTGCTGTCTCTCCTCCGTGGTGAGGAGAGTCTGCAGGAGCTGTTGGCAGTCATCCCAGGTCGGCTGGTGGGTCAACAGAATTGACTCAATTAACGCAGTTAGCGCCTGGGGGTCTTGGGAGAAAGTGGGGTTATGAGTTTTCCAGTTGTAAAGGTCAGAGGCAGAGAATGGCCAGTATTGCATCTGGCCACCTACTGATCGGAGGGGACATGCCTGGGAGGTCCAGACGTCTTCCGACTCTGCCCCACGCTCTTGTGGAAAGCGGAGGCGACTGGAGAGCGGGGGTTAAGCGAGGGGTCGCCTCACTACCCCAGTAGAGTCAGGGGATGGAGCTGAGGGAGTGGAGGGAGAGGTAGGGCGGGGAATAAGGGGAGTGACACAGGGAGGGGGTGGGGGTCTCTGCCCGGTCCCCCCTGAGAAGGGGTGAAGCATTTTATCCAGGGGGGTGGGTTTTTAGCGAGATCCTCCCACACTATGATGTAGGGCATCTGATCAAGGTGTACATTGGGTCCTGGCTGAAAGACCAGGGCCTTCACCTGCAAGATAATACCAATATTAAAAGTTCTATTCCTGGGCCACCCGACGTTGAGAGTCGGCCACTCTGAGGAGCAGAAGGTGACCCATTTTCGTCTTCTGACTTCGACCGAAAGGTTGTGTGTCCGGCCAGTGACTTTTTTTCCAGTGATCTAGAGTGAGGCTTAAAGGGGTGGTTACAGTCTGTCCCATGGGTGTAGAAAAGAGGTGAGCAGTGAGGAGGACAGAAAGAAAGACACAGAACAAACAGACGCACACGAATGACAGGATTGGCGCAGCGGATACGGATGGGAGCGGTAGTGAACAACGACCCTCCCCGAAGAGGAGGGAGTGCCGGGGCTCCGTTCCTCTTCCAGACCACTCCGGAGTCCGACTCCAGAGGGGGACCAGGGGTCTCAGGGCACATCTGCCTCCCCCACTGGTCCAAATACAGAGTACAGCATCCTGCAGGCACAGTACAGACCCAGCACAATTCGGACCCGGCCAGTCAGACAAACGGACGAGACAGATATGACATTTAGCGAGCTCGGTCTTACCTCCTACCTGTTTTCGGATTGAGCCTGGGGGCGTCTCGGATCCCGGATGAGCCCCCAAATGTTGGACCCTGGCTCACGGGTGCCAACGTGTCCCGGTGGATGCCCCAGAGACTCAGACCCCAGACAGGCAGATGCAACAAGCAAGAGGGTTTATTGAACGTTTGCGCAAACGGGCTCTCCGCCTCCGAGGTGGCAGAGCCCCGATTAGCAATTACAGGCATCTTTTAAAGGCAAAAAACCGCGGGAGTAGCATAGCATTCGGGTTATGACATGATTGACTTCTTTGAAGGTCAACAAGAACACGTTCAGGGACTTTCCAGTCAGGGCGAGGGTGGGGGGGATAGTTTTTTTTATCTCGGAAAAACAGAATGTTTTTGTTGCTTAAATTCATGGGAGGCGCCTGGATGGGCTGCCTCTGGGTTAGGCCTGGTCCCACTCACGGGGGAGGGGGTGTGGGGTTTCTTCATTTTAAATCTCTTTCCACTCTATTGCCAATCTATAAACATGCTCCATCTCACTTATCCCAAGAAAATCTTGCCTTAATATATTCACAGTCCTTAAACAGTGGGTCTATGGTGCCTATAATTACTGCCAACTCACACCTTAATAATTTACAATGTATTTTACCCCTATTCTATAGATAAACATGCCTAAACATAAACTTAAATCCTATGGCACTTCCTCAATTCCTCACCTTACCTTTTTTATTTTTGTTTTTTGCCAAAGACCCTATGATTCCATGGAATATTTTGTCCTCTTTTGGTATAGACTCTAATAAAAATATGTTTTATCTTTGTTTCTCCTAATGATAAAACTTTGCCAAGATTTATTCTTATTTTCTATATATATTTTTCCTTAACCAACAAATCATACACTCTTATAATATCAATTTTTATATCTTGATAGCTCCTAATTCCAAATTTCAAGGGTACACTTAAAATTAAAAATGGGCCTACATTTTGAATGGTCTCCCTGGCATCAATATCTGAATGCAAGTCAGTGCAAGATAGGTGGCTGGCAATTTTCCCAAGTATGGCAATTATATCTCTGAGGCTATGCAAGGTGATTTTAGGTATTACACTGACACATTTTTTTAAAGATTTTACTTATTTATTTTTATTTAAGAGGGAGACCATGAGTGAGGATGAGGGGCAGAGGAGAGAGAGAGAATCTCAAGGAGACTTCATGCTGAATGGAGCTCATATGGAGCTTAATCTCACATCCCTGAAATCATGAATTGAGCCAAAATCAAGAGTCAGATACTTAACTGACTGAGCCACGAGGGGTGTCACTACATTGACATATTTCTTAAAAGTTATTTATTCATTTATTTATTTGAATGTATGTTAGAAATGGAACTCATCCATCAAACTAGTGATTTCAGTTTTTAAGACTTTTATGACTCTTAGAAGAAAACTCTCTACCACTCCAAAGACAAGATGCTTTATAGTTAATTTTAAAATGTTAAATAAATAATAGTATGCAGTGACTGCAAATATTGCAAAAGTTTTGATGTTAGTACACAGGATGATTAAAGTTTTTGAGAAAAAAATATACTATATAGTGGAATGTACAAGGATTTAGAGCCATAGTTGTGCAGGTTTACCTTTAACATTAGAAACAAAATAGTTGTGGGGCACAAGGTTGGCTCAGTTGGTTAAGAATCTGCCTTTAGAGTTTGGCTCAGGTTATGACCTCAGGTCATGAGACTGAGTCCCACATCAGACTCCACACTTAGCCGGAAGTCTGCTTGAGTTACTCTCACTCTGCCCCTTCGTATGCTTGAACACACACTCTCAAATAAAGAAATATTTTTTTTAAAAAATGAAACAAAATAATTTTTAGATCTTGAGCAAGTGCCTTAGACCCTCAAAATCTATGTGTCTTTTTTTTTTATAAATTTTTATTTATTTATTTAGGATAGTCACAGAGAGAGAGAGAGAGGCAGAGACACAGGCAGAGGGAGAAGCAGGCTCCATGCACTGGGAGCCCGACGCGGGACTCGATCCCGGGTCTCCAGGATCGTGCCCTGGGCCAAAGGCAGGCGCCAAACCGCTGCGCCACCCAGGGATCCCGAAATCTATGTGTCTTAATGGAGACAGAAGATGCATCTTGAAGAATGTCCATGAGAATCAGAAAAACCAAATATTCTCTACTGAGAGGCAAACATAGTTTTTCTAACTAAACAAAATGAAATTATTTTTAGTAATTTTATATACACATTTTGATGAAAAGGGGCATTGTCTAAATATATAGGAATATATACAGAGGAATATATATATTGTCTAAATATATAGGAATATATACAGAGGAATATATATATTAATTATATATATTCAACCATATATATTCCTATATATATAGGAATATATATATTATATATAGGAATATATATATATATATATATTTATTTATTTTATTTTATTTTTTTGAATCTGAGAGCTTTATAGTTAGTTTAGGCTCATTGAAATTATTTTTGTGTTTCTTAAGCGTACTGACTTTTTAATTTATTTTCTTATTGGAATTCAATTTGCTTACATATACAATAACACCCAGTGCTCATCCCATCAAGTGTCCCCTGCAGTGCCCATCACCCAGTCACCCACACCCCCAGACCACCTCCCTTTACACCATCCCTTGTTTGTTTCCCAGAGTAAGGAGTCTCCCATGTTCTGTCTCCCTTTCTGATATTTCCCACTCATTTTTTTCTCCTATCCGCTTTATTCTCTTTCACTATTTTTTATATTCCCCAAATGAATGAAACCACATAATGTTTGTCCTTCTCTGAATGACTTATTTCACACAGCATAATACCCTCTAGTTGCATCCACGTTGAAGTAAATGGTGGCTATTTGTCATTTCCAGTGGCTGGGTAATATTCCATTGTATACATAAACCACATATTCTTTATCCATTCATATTTCGATGGAAATCAACGCTCCTTCCACAGTGTGGCTAATGTGGACATTGCTGCTATAAACATCGGGGTGCAGGTGTCCTATTGGCTAGTATCTTGTTGAGAATTTTTGCATCCATGTTCATCAGGGATATTGGTCTATAATTCTCTTTTCCGGTGGGGTCTTTGTCTGGTTGTGGAATTAAGGTGATGCTGGCCTCATAGAACGAGTTTGAAAGTATTCCATCTCTTTCTATCTTTCCGAACAGTTTTAGTAGAATATGCATTGTTTCTTCTTTAAACATTTGATAGAATTCCCCTGGGAAGCCATCTGGCCCTGGACTTTTGTGTCTTGGGAGGATTTGGATGACTGCTTCAATTTCCTCCCTGGGTATTGGCCTGTTCAGGTGTTCTATTTCTTCCTGTTCCAGTTTTGGTAGTTTGTGGCTTTCCAGAAATGTGTCCATTTCTTCTAGATTGCCTAATTTATTGGCATATAGCTGCTCATAATATGTTTTTAATATCTTTTGTATTTCCTTGGTGTTGGTAGTGATCTCTCCTTTCTCATTCATGATTTTATTAATTTGAGTCTTCTCTCTCTTCTTTTTAATAAGGCTGGCTAATGGTTTATCTATCTTATTAATTCTTTCAAAGAACCAACTCCTGGTTTTGTTGATCTGTTCCACAGTTCTTCTGGTCTCTATTTGATTGAGTTCTGCTCGAATCTTTATTAACTCTCTTCTTCTGCTGGGTGTAGGATCTATTTGCTGCTTTTTTTTTCTCCAGCTCCTTTTAGGTGCAACGTTACCTTTTGTAGTTGAGTTCTTTCCACTTTTTGGATGGATGCTTGTATTGCAAAGTATTTCCCCCTCAATATGGCTTTTGCTGTATCCCAAGGAATTTGAACGTTTATATCTTCATTCTCATTAGTTTCCATGAATCTTTTTCATTCTTCTCTAATTTCCTGGTTGAGCCTTTCATCTTTAGCAGGATGGTCCTTAACCTCCACGTGTTTGAAATCTTTCCAAACTTCTTCTTGTGATTTAGTTCTAGTTTCAAAGCAGTATGGTCTGAAAATATACAGGGGATGATCTCAATATTTTGGTATCAGTTAAGACCTGATTTTTGACCCAGTATGTGGTCTATTCAGTAGAAAGTTCCATGTGCACTTGAAAAGAATGTGTATTCAGTTGTGTTTGGATGTAAAGTTCTGTAAATATCTTTGAAATCCATCTGGTCCAGTGTATCATTTAAAGCTCTTGTTTCTTTTGAGATGTTTTGTTTAGAAAACCTGTCCATTGTAGAAAGTGCTACATTCAAGTCACCATGCATAATTGTATTATTATCTAAGTATGTCTTAACTTTGGTTATTAATTGATTCATATATATGGCAGCTCCCGCATTTGGGGCATAAATATTCATGATTTTTAGGTCCTGTTGTTGGATAGATTCTTTAAGTATCATAGAGTGTCCCTCTGCATCTCTTCCTACAGTCTTTGAGATAAACTTTATCTGATATGAGGATGGCTACCCCTGCTTTCTTTTGAGGACCATTTGAATGGTAAATGATTTTTTAACCTCTTATTTTCAGGGTGTAGTTGTGTTAGGTCTAAAATGAGTATCTTGTTTACAGCAAAGGATGCGTCTTGCTTTTTTATCCAGTCTGAAACCCTGCACCTTTTCATGGGATCATTAAGCCCATTCACATTCAGAGTTATTATTGAAAGATATGAATTTAGTGTCATCATAATACCTATTTAGTCCCTGTCTTTGTGGATTGTTTCCTTGGTCTCCCTCCTTCTTTAACAGAGTCCCCCTTAATATTTCTTGCAGAGCTGGTTTGGTGGTCACATATTCTTTCAGTTTCTGCCTATCTTGGAAGCTCCTTATTTCTCCTTCTGTTCTGAAAGAGAGCCTTGCTGGATAAAGTATTCTTGGCTGCATGTTCTTCTCATTTAGGACCTTGAATATATCCTGCCAGCCCTTTCTGGCCTGCCAGGTCTCTCTGTAGAGGTCTGCGGTTAACCTAATACTTCTCCCCATAAGGTTTAGGGATCTCTTGTCTCTTGCTGCTTTAAGGATCTTCTATTTATCTTTGGAATTTGCAAGTTTCACTATTAAATGTCGGGGGGTTGAACGGTTTTTATTGATTTTAGGGTGGATCTCTCTATCTCCTGGATCGGAATGCCTGTTTCTCACCTCAAGTTAGGGAAGTTCTCAGCTATATTTTGTTCAAATAAACTTTCTGGTCCTCTATCCCTTTCACCGCCCTCTGGAACCCCAGTTAAAGGTAGATTTTTCCTTCTGAGGCTGTCATTTATTTCCCCTAAGCTACTTCATGATCTTTTTATTGTTTTTCTCCCTTTTTTCCTTAGCTTCCTTCCTTGCTATCAACTTGTCTTCTATGTCACTCACTCGTTCTTCTACCTGTTTATCCTTGTCATTAGGATCTTCAGTTTGGATTGCATCTCATTTATCTGATTTTTAATTTCGGCCTGATTAGATCTAAATTCTCCTGTCAGGAAGTGTCTTCAATCTTTTATTCTTTTTTACAGAGCTACCAGTAGCTTTATAATTATGCTTCTGAATTGTCTTTCTGACATGGAATTATAATCCAATTTTTGTAACTGTGAGGGAGAGTGTACTGTTTCTGATTCTTTCATTTGTGGTGATTTCTTTCTTCTCGTCATTTTGCTTAGTGCAGAGTGGCTAAAAACATGTTTTGCTGGAATAAGGAGAAGAAAAAAAAAGGAGGGGGACAAACAAAAAACAAGGAGGGGTATCCTCTGATTCTATATACTGTAAGTCCCTAGATTTCCCCTGGAACTTTCCAGTGCTGCTTAGTCAAAAATTTGCTCTCCCCTGTCCTTCCAGCTGGTCTTCTGGGAGAGGGGCCTTCTGTGCTGATTCTCACATGTGTGCATCTGCATGAGTTTCCCTGCCCCCTGCCAGGTAAATGCCTCAGTGGGAGATATTTATCCTGTGAGGCCCCTGCTCCCTGGCGGCCCTGCTTAGTCCCAAGTACAGGTGACACCAGGAGGAATAACAACAGAGAAGGCGGCTAGCTCTCCAAGCCCGGAGTCAGTTCCAGCAATAACTACCGTAGTCTTCCAGTCTTCAGGGGCCTGGATGCTCCAGGGGCAGGGGTGCTGATCTGCATAGCTCACGGCTGCCTGGTGGCCAGAGCGTCCTTGCTGCCCTGTGTCCCCCCGGCCTCTTTCTGTCCCAGAGGGAGCGCCGGATCCTGGGCTGTGTCTCCGCTGCCCTGAGCTCCGGGGCCTGCACTGCTGGAATCCTGCTCTCGGAGCCACACAGCCCCCTCCACGCAGAGCCACTGCCTGAACTGCTCCTGGGGCCACGCTGGGTGCACTCTCCAACCCATTAAGGAGCTCCACAGGCAGTGAGTGGTGCGCTCTCCCCTGGGGCGCAGCTCTTCTGTTAGTGCCCCTAGGAGCCTGAGGGCATTGCTACCCCTCCTCGGATCCTTCCTGATCTCCCTGTGTCTTTCTGTCCAGGAAGATTCATAAAGTTCCTGCTTCTGCCGGACTGGGCTTTCATGTCCTGGGGGCTCTTGCTGCCCCGTCTTAGCCTGGGTCCTCACGGGGCCCCTCCCCCTTGGATGCTTTTTTATTTTATTTTTTTTCTGTCTTCCTACCTTGATAAAAGCCAGAACTCTTCTCACTGTAGCATTCCGGCTGTCCTATATTTAAATCTGAGGCTGAATTTGTATGTTTTCAGGATGATTTGAAAGTTATGTAAGTAAGTTGGTGGGGATAGATGACTTAGGGATCCTACTCTTCCACTATCTTACCCCGCCTCCCCATGTTCAGATTTGTAAAATGAATTATCTAAAATGTTTTTGATGGTTTTTAACAAAGTGAGTGCTGTGTTGCTGTTGAATTGTACTGAGGAAAAGCAACAAATAAATACACACGTACATATAAATTATATAGAAAATTTCTAAGATTTATATCCACTGAAATCCCTTCCTCCAAGGTGCAAACCCAAGTCCCATCCCTGCTTACCCCACACTCTATAGATAACATCTCTTTTACATATAACATAATTGATGTGAGCACCCTTACCTACTAATTTTCTTCACACAAATTCCTGCTTGTTTATTTCTGACTGCGTTTCTCCTATTTATAGTCATTTATATTTCTTTCAAAAGCAATTTCCCTAGGTCAATTTTTTTTCCTGGCACTTTTCACATTGAAATTTACAATTTTTCCTGGAGCTATTTAAAATTGCATCATTTTTATTATGATAAAAATACAGATAAATTATTTACCAATTTAACCATTTTTAAGTGTACAATTCAGTAGCAATAAGAATATTCACATTATTGTGTAACTATCACTACTATCCTTAAGACCCTTTTCATATTTCAAAATTAAGACTCTGTACTCATTAAACAATGAGTCCCCTTTATCTTCTGCCTTCAGGTCCTGGTGACTATTATTCTACTTTCTGTCTCTATGAATATGACTGCCTTAAGTATTTTATATAAGTGGAATTGTGCAATATATGTCCTTTTGTGTTTAGCTTATTTCACTTACATGAGTTTTCAAAGTTCACCCTTGTAACATATATCAGAATTTCATTTTAAGTTTGAATATTTCATTATATATATATATATATATATATATATATATATATATATATATATCACTTTCTGATTATCAGTTCATCCATTGATGGATATTTGTATTTCTACTCTGTTTTTTTGTGAATAATGCTGCTTATTCAAATTGGTATAAAATATCTGTTTCAGTCCCTACTTTCAATTACTTTGTATGTATACCTCAAGCAGAATTTGTGGATCACATTGCAATTCTACCTTTTTTTTTTTTTTTTTTGAGAAACCAACATAATATCTTCCATACTGGCTGCACAATTACACACTCCTACAGTAATGAATTAGTATTTCAATTATTACACATCCATGCTAAAACAATTGTTTAATGATAACAATTCTAAAAGATGTTAAGTGATATTTAATTACAGAATTGACTTTGTTTCTTAACGATTACTCACACTGAAAATATTTTAATGTACTTATTGAACATTTGCATATATTCTTTGAGGAAAATGTCTATTAAGTTTTTTACTCATTTTTTCAGTTGAGTTGTGTGAAGTTTTTTTGTTGTCATTGTTGAGTTGTGAGAGATCTTTATACTATATGTAAATCAATTCTTTATCAGATATATGATTTAGAAACTTTTTTTTTCCGATTCTGTGAGTTGTGTTTTCACTGTTGTGATAGTGTCTTTTGATGTTAAAAAAAATTACATTTTGATCAAGCCCAATTTGTCTACTTTTTGATGCATGTTCTTTTGGTGTCCTACCTGAAATATCTTCCCCAAACTCAATGTCATGAAGAAGTTCCTCTTCTTATATGTTTGATAATTATGTACATTTTACACTTTTGGCTCATTTGTTTAAGTCATTGATTCATTTTTAAATAACTATTTTATTTATTTATTCATGAGAGACACACACAGAGAGAGAGGCAGAGAGACAGGCAGAGGGAGAAGCAGCCTCCATGCAGGGAAGCCTGACGTGGGACTCGATCCCAGGACTCCAGGATCATACCCTGGGCTGAATGTAGTGCTAAACTGCTGAGCCACCTGGGCTGCCCAAGTCTTTGATTCATTTAAGTTAATTTTATATAGTAAAAGATAAAGATATGATTTTATTGTTTGACATATAGATACCAGTTTCCTCGGGACTATTTGTTCAAAAGACTGTCCTTTCTCCATTCAATACACTTAGCACTCATGCCAAAAATAATTTGAGAACATGTACAAGAGTTGATTTCTGGACTTTCTATTCTATCTCATTTGTGTTTCTATATATTTTTTTGCTAGTGTCACTTTCTTTTGATTATCATACAGTATAAACTCCCAAGTTTAAGTCCAAAGTCTCATCTATCATCTAAGAGAGATACATCAAGTCAGTAATTCATCCTGAGGAAAAAATGCAATCCAACTGTGTGCCAGTGAAATTATGTAAGTTATGTGCCTCTGAAATACAATGATGGGAAATGCATTGACTAGACATTCCCATTACAAAATAAAAGAAATGTAGGGAAAAAAGAGTGACAAGTGTCAAGTAAATAAAAAACCTAACAGGGAAAACTTCATTTGAATTGAGAACTCAAGAATAATTTTCATTGGCTTGATGCTCTATCTTCTGGATCCTATGGAGTAGCATATCATATCCACTGCTTAGTGAGGCAATCCCAAATGGCTGGCTGTCTGCATGGGTCTGCCCCTGCTATGGTTCTCTGGCCCCATCACTGAGACACTGCTTTGGGGGCATATTGAGTCATCTGACCCAGGAAGGCAATCTATTCCCCTTGAAATTCATCTACTCCAAGGGCTATAACTTTTTAATTTTTTAAATTCTACTATAGTTAACATGCAGTGTTATAGTAGTTTCAGTTCTACAATATACTAAATTAGCAATTATATATTATACAGTCCTTATCAAGACAAATGTACTCTTAATCTCCTTCATCTATTTCACCCATATCCCCAACCACCTCAATTTGTTCTCTATAATTCAGAGTCTATTTTCTGGTTTGACTCTTTTATTATCTTTTTAAATTTGTTTTATTTCTTAAATTTCATGCATAAGTGAAACCATATGATATTTGTCTTTCTTTGACTTATTTTCCTTACCATTATCCTCTTTATTCCTATCCATGCTGTTGCAAATGACAAGATTTCATTTTTTAATACATATATTCCATTTTGTATACCACATCTTCCTTACCCCTTCATCTATTGATGGACCTTTGGGTGGCTTCCATAATTTGGACATATTAAAGGGGACTGTTTGAGTGGAAATGAAAGACCAAAACTGTCAAAGACAATAAAGAATCAAAAAAGATGATAGAACAATTAATAAAATGACACTAAACACATATCTATCAATAATTACTCTGAATGTAAATGAACTAAATCCTCTTATCAAAACAATAGGGGGTCAGGATGGATTTAAAAAAAAAAAACAAGGCACATCTATATCCTCCCTACAATAGACTCATTTACTTCTAAAGACAACTGCAGGTTGAAAGTGAAATGATGGAAAATAATTTATCATGCAAATGGAGATAATAAGAAGGTTAGAGTAGCAATACTTACATTGGACAAACTAGACTTTAAAACAAAGAATATAACAAGAGATGAAGCATACTATATCATAATAAAAAGTTCTATCCAACAAGAAAATATAACAATTATAAGCATATATGTACACAACATGGCGGCACCCAAATGTATAAAACAATTAATAAAAAACATGAAGTAATTCATAATGATACAATAATAGTAGGGGATTTTAACATCTCACTTATAACAATTGATAGATCACCAAACAGAAAACCAACAAGAAAACAATGGCTTTGAATGACACACTAGACCAGAGAGACTTCATAGATATATTCAGAATATTCCATCCTAAAACACCAAAATCTCCATTTTTTCAAGTGCACAGGGGACATTCTCCAGAATAGACCACATACTAGGTCATAAATTAAGCTGTAAAAAGTACAAAAAGGCAGGGACCATATCATGCATTTTTGGTGATCACAACACTATTAAAATTTAAGTAAAACAGGAATAAATCTGAAAAGAACACACATATGTGAAGCCTAAACAGTATGCTATTAAACAATGAACAAGTCAACCAGGAAATTAAAGATGAAGTAAAAAAATGCATGGAAATGAAAGAAAATGAAAAGACTATGGTCCAAAACTTTTAGAGTGCAGCAAGTGCAATAGTAAGAGGGAATTATAGGATAATATAAGCTAAGTATAAGCAGCAAAAAAATCTCAAAAAAAAACCAATCTAACTCTACACTTAATAGACCTAGAAAAAGAACAAATCCTAAAATCAGTAAACAGAAGGACATAAATATTAGAGAAAAATTAAATGATATAGATACTTACAAAACAAAACAAAACAAACAAAACAAAACAACAACCAGAAAAACCTACTAGAATTGACTAATGAGGGGAGCTCGGATGGCTCAGCGGTTTAAGTGCTGCCTTTGGCCCAGGGCATGATCCTGGAGTCCCGGGATTGAGTCCTATGTCGGGCTCCCTACATGGAGCCTGCTTCTCTCTCTGCCTGTGTCTCTGCCTCTCTCTCTCTCTCTCTCTCTCTCTCTCATTAATAAATAAATAAAATCTTTCAAAAAGAATTGACTAATGAAACCAGGACCTGGTTCTTTGAAGGAAATAAGAAAATTGTTAAACTGCTAGCTGGATTTATCAAAAAGGAAAGAGAAAGGACCTGAACAAATAAAATCACAAAAGAGAGGGGAGAAATAACAACCAACACCACATAAATACAAACAATTATAAGAAATATTATGAGAAATTATATGCCAACAAATTGGAAAACAGGAAAGAGATGAATAAATTTCTAGAAACATAAAATATCAAAACTGAAACAGGAAGGAATAGAAATTTTAAACAGAGCAATAACCACCAAGGAAATTGAATCAGTGATAAAAAAAAATTCCCCACTGTCATTGTAATACCTATTCAGTCCCTGTTTTGTGGATTATTTCTTTGGGCTTCCTCTTTCTTTTACAGAGTCCCCCTTAATATTTCTTGCAGAGCTAGTTTGGTGGTCACATATTCTTTCAGTTTCTTTCTATCTTGGAAGCTCTTTATCTCTCCCTCTTATCTGAATGACAGTCTTGCTGGATCAAGTATTCTTGGCTGCATGTTATTCTCATTTAGTACCCTGAATATATCCTGTCAGTCCTTTCTGGCCTGCCAAGTCTCTGTGGAGAGGTCTGCTGTTAATCTGAAATACCTCCCCTATAAATTAAGAATCACCTGTCTGTCACTGATTTAATGATTTTCTCTTTATCTTTGGAATTTGGAAGAATCACTATTAAATGTTGATGTGTTCAACAGTTTTTATTGATTTTGGGAGCTGTCCTCTCTATCTCTTGGATCTGAATGCCTATTTCCCTCCCCAAATTAGGGAAGTTCTCAGCTATGATTTGTTCAAATACACTTTGTGGTCCTTCGCAGCCTCTTCTGGAACCCCAATTATACGTAAATTCTTTCTTCTCAGGCTATCATTTATTTCCCCAAGCCTTTCCTTTTCTCTTAATTGTTTTTCTCTTTTTTACTCAGCTTCTTTCCTTACCATCAAATTGTCTTCTATGTCACTAACTCTTTATTTCACCTCATTAATGCTAGCAGTTAGGACATCCAGTTTTGTTTTGTTTTGTTTTGTTTTGTTTTGTTTTGTTTTGTTTTTAGGACATCCAGTTTGGATTGCATCTCATTTAATTTACTTTTAATTTAGCCCTGATTAGATATCAATTCTGTGGTAATGAATTCAAACTCTAGAGTCCTTTATGCTTTTTTACAGAGCCACTCATTCCATGCTCATGGATTGAAAGAATAAATACTGTGAAAATAAAAAAAAATAAAAAAAATACTGTGAAAATGTCTATGCTACCCAGGGCAATTTACAAGTTTAATGCAATCCCTATCAAAATACCATGGACTTTCTTCACAGAGTTGGAACAAATCATGTTAACATTTGTGCATAATGAGAAAAGGCCCCGAATAGCCAGGGGAATATTGAAAAAGAAAACCAATGCCAGAGGCATCACAATGCCAGATATCAAGCTATACTACAAAGCTTTGACCATCAAGAAAGGGTGTTACTGGCACAAAAACAGACACATAGATCAATGGAGCAGAAGAGAGAACCCAGAAATGGGCCCTCAACTCTATGGTCAAATAATATTCGACAAAGCAGGAAAGACTATCCACTGGAAAAAGGATGGTCTCTTCAATAAATGGTGCTGGAAAAATTGGACATCCACATGCAGAAGAATGAAAATAGACAATTTTCTTACACCATACACAAAGATAAACTCAAAATGGATGAAAGATCTAAATGTGAGACAAGATTCCATCAAAATCCCAGAAGAGAACACAGGCAAAACCCTTTTTGAATTTGACCACAGTAACTTCTTGGAAGAGACATCTATGAAGGCAAGGGAAACAAAAGCAAAAATGAGCTATTGGGACTTCATCAAGATAAAAAGCTTCTGCACATCAAAAGAAACAGTCAACAAAACTCAAAGACAACCTACAGTATGGGAGAAGATGTTTGCAATTGACATATCAGATAAAGGGCTAGTATCCAAGATCTATAAAGAGATCAACTCCCATGAAGTTGAAATTCAACTCCCATGAAATAATTGAATCATGAAATGGGCAAAAGACATGAACAGAAATTTCACCAAAGAAGACATACACGTGGCCAATAAACACATGAGAAAATGCTTCACATCACTTGCCATCAGAGAAATACAAATCAGAACCATATGAAGTACCACCTCACACCAGTGAGAATGGCAAAAATTAACAAGACAGAAACAATAAATGCTGGAGAAAGGGAACCCTCTTGTACTGTTGGTGGGAATGCAAAGTGGTATAGCCACTCTGGCAAACACTGTGGAGGTTCCTCAAAGAGTTAAAAATAGAGCTACCCTAGGACTCATCAATGTGCTCCCAGGTATTTACCCCAAAGATACAGATGCAGTTAAATGCCAGACCCCTGCACACCAATGTTTATAGCAGCAATGTCCACAATAGCCAAACTGTGGAAGGAGCGTCAATGTCCTTTGACAGATTAATGGATAAATAAGATGTTTTATATATAACATATATACATATATATGAATATTGATCAGCCATTAGAAAGGACAAATACCCACCATTTGCTTTGACATGGATGGAACTGGAGGGTATTATGCTGAGTAAAGTAATTCAGTTGGAGGACAATCATCATATGGTTTCACTTATATGAGGAATATAAGAAATAGTGAAAGGGATTTTAAAGGTCATATGGATTCATGGGTTAATTTTACCAAACAGTTAAAGGAGAGTTAATATCTATTCTTTTCAAACTATTCCAAGAAACAGAAAAAAGAAGTTAAATGTCCAAATTCATTCTATGAGACCAGTATTATTCTGATAGCAAAACCAGATAAAGACACTACTAAAAAATAAAACTACAGACATTATCTCTGATGAATATGGATCGAAAAATTCTCAATAATATGCTATCAAACTGAATCTAAGAGCACATTAAAAGAATCATACACGCACACGCACACACACACACACACACACACCATTCATCATTAGTAAGTGGGATTTATTCCTGGGTTGCAAGGTGGTTAAATATTTTCAAATCAATGAATGTGATACACCACAGTTTTTAAAGAAAGGATAAGAAGCACATGATCCTCTAAATAGATGCAGGAAAAAAAACATTTGATGAAGTATAAGATCCATTCATGGTAAAAACCCTCAGCACAGTAGGGTTAGAGGAAACGTACATTAACATAATAAAAGCTAACTGTAAATATCATCCTCAATGGGGAAAAAATTGAGAGCTTTTCCTCTATTATCAGGAGCAAGACGGGGATGTCCACTCACACCATTCTTATTTAATATATCACTGGAAGTTCTACAGCAATCACACAATAAAATACTCACAAGGCATCCAAATTGGCAAGAAAGAAGTAAAACATTTAGTCTGCAGGTGACATGATACTATGTATAGAAAACTCCAAAAGACTACACACACACATACACAAATCCACAATCCCATGAGAACTAATAATGAATCCAGTAAAATCACAGAATACAAAATGAATGTACTGAAATGTGTTGTATTTCTAATTACCAATAATGTAGCAACAGAAACAGTAATCAAGGAATCAATACCATTTACAATTGTACCAACACCCATAAGATTCCTAAGAATAAACATACCCAAAGAGGCAAAAGACCTATACTGTGAAAACTATAAAGCACTGACGAATAAAAATTGAAGAGGATACAAAGACATGAAAAAGTTAGCATGCCCATGGATGGAAATAACAAATAATGTTCAAATATCTATATTACCCAAAGCAATCTACACATTTAATGCAATCCTGATCAAAATGCCAACGAAATTTTTCAGAGTTAAAACAAACAATCCTAAAATTTGTATGGAACCAAAAAAGACCCCTAATATCCATATCATCTTTGAAAGGAAAACCAATGCTGAAGGCCTAACAATACTGGGCTTCAAGTCATATCACACAGCTATAGTGATCGAAGCAATAAGGTGCCAGCAGAAAAAGAGACACATAGATCAGTGGAAGGAATAGAAAACCCTGAAATGGAGCATAACTATATAGCCAATTAATTCACCACAAAGGATGGATATCCAATAGGAAAGTAAAGTCTCTTCAATAAATGGTGTTGGAAAAATTGGACAACAACATGCAAAATAATGTAAATTGGACAGCTTTATTTCACCATGTATAATAATTAATTCAAAATGGATTAAAGACCTAAATGTGATACAGGAAACCATTAAAATTCTAGAGAAGAACATAGGCAGTAACCTCTTTGACATTGTCCCTCCAAACTTTTTACTAGATATGTGTCCTGAGACAAGAGAAACAAAAATAAACTATTGGGACTTCATCAAAATAAAAAGCTTCTGCATAGAAGGATGCAGTCAGCAAATGTAAAATGCAACCTATAGAATGTGAAAATATATTTTCAAATGACAAGTGATAAAATATTAGTATCCAAAATATATAAGCAACTTATTAAACTCAATACCCCCAAAAATTCAGTTAAAAATTAGCAGAAGATATGAACATTTTTTCAAAGAAGATATATAGATGGTTTACAGATTATGAAAATCACTCTTTACCAGTGAAATACAAATGAAAACTACAATGAGGGATCCCTGGGTGGTGCAGAGGTTTGGTGCCTGCCTTTGGCCCAGGGCGCGATCCTGGAGACCCAGGATCGAATCCCACATCGGGCTCCCGGTGCATGGAGCCTGCTTCTCCCTCTGCCTGTGTCTCTGCCTCTCTCTCTCTGTGAATATCATAAATAAATAAGAATTAAAAAAAAGAAAACTACAATGAGATATAAATCACCTCACACCTGTCAGAATGACTAAAATCAAGAACACAGGAAACATCAGGTGTGGGCAAGGATGTGGAAAAAGGAGAAACTTCTGGCACTGTTTTTCAGAGTGCACTTGTGCAGCTACTCTGGAAAACAGTATGGGATTCCTCAAAAGGTTAAAAATAGCACTACCCTATAATCCAGTAATTGTACTACTAGGCATTTATCAACAGAATACAAAACTATTAATTCAAAGGGATACACACACCCCAATGTTTATAGCAGCATTATCTACAATAGCCAAATTATGGAAAGAGCCCAAATGTTCATAAACTGATGCAATGGATTGAGAGGATGTGTGTGTATGTATGTATGTATATACATAAAAATAATAAAATCTTGCCATAAAATAAATGAAATCTTGCCATTTGCAAGGACATGGGTGTAGCTAAAGAGTGTTATGCTAAGTGAAATATGTCAGTCAGAGAAAGACAAAAACCATATGATTTCATTCATGTGGAATTAAAGAAACAAAACAAATGATCATAGGGGAGAAAAAGAGTTAAATTGGAAAGATATTTTGTTTTTAACAGTTTTATTTACTTATTTTAGAGAGAGAGAGCTTGAGTGGGGTAAGGAGGGGCAGAGGGAGAGGGAAAGAAAGAATCCCAAGCTGACTCCATGCTGATGCAGGGCCCAATGCAGGTCTTGATTGTAGGGCCCTGGGATCATGACCTGAACTGAAATTAAGAGTCAGATGCTCAACTGACTGAGCCACCCAGGCATATATATATATCCATCCTAAAAGAAAACATCATTATTATCTCAATTTTATAAATGGGGATATTGGACATAAAAAGTTAAATAATTATCAAAAAGTATAGTGATGCCATCTATATGACTCCAAGTTTTGCACTCTAAGCCACTGTATTGTGTGTAGTGAAATATGAAGCTCACAGACTGAAGAATAGGTAAACTCTTAGTATATGATGCCAATGGCATTTCAAGTAGGTATGGAAATGTTGATGCAATTGACTAATTACTAGGTTAATAATGGTGATAAGATGGTCTTCTGGGGGAGGGGTCTGCTGTGCTGATTCTCAGGTGTGTGTGCCTGGGCAGAGGTGCACCACCCTCTGCTGGGTCAGTTGCACCCCAATGTTTATAGCAAGAATGTCCACAATAGCTAAACTTTGGAAGGAACTGGAAAGATGTCCATTGAAAGATAAATGGATAGAGAAGATGGAATATTACTCAGCCATTAGAAATAATGAATACTCACCATTTGCTTCAATGTGGATGGAACTGGGGAGTATGCTGAGTGAAGTAAGTCAATCGGAGAAGGACAATCATTATATGGTTTCACTCCTGTGGGGAATATAAAAATTAGTGAAAGAGATTATGGAGGAAAGGAGAGAAAATGAGTGGGAGAAATCAGAGAGGATGACAGAACATGAGAGACTCCTAACTCTGGGAAATGAACAAGGGGTATTGGAAGGGGAGGTGGGCAGGGGAATGGGGTGACTGGGTGATGGGCACTGAGGGGGACACTTGACAGGATGAACACTGGATGTTATAGTATATGTGGTGGCAACAGGTCTCATTTCACAAGAAAACCGGATCACACCTAGTTAAAACTAATAACATTCAGGCCAGGGAATAAATATTGCTCACAATAAAAAATAGTTTCTGCTGATGACTGGCCTGAAGGATAAAACAGCAAGGACACAATAGCAGAGGGCACTCAGTGCACATTAGACACACTCCTTGAAGTGTCAGGCTCTGGGGAATAGGGGGCACTACATGGCAGGGGACTACAAGACCTCTTCTTTGTAATGCAAATACCTTCAAGAACAGGAGACACAGCTTCATTTCCTAATAGAAATAAGCACAGAGACCTACAGAAAATGAGAAGACAGAGAAATTTTTCCCAAATGAAAGAACAAAACAAGACCATTGCAGAGACATAAGTGAAACACATAGAAGGAACATTCATGATAGAGAATTTCTAATGACCATAAGATAATCAGTACACTTGAGAAAAGATTGGAAGGCATCAGTGAGACTCTTAACATAGAGATAAGAAATAGGATAAGGTGATCAATAAACAAAATGATGGAATGAAGAGCAGAACAATAAATTAATGGCTGATGAGGCAGAGTAATGGAAAGTACTCAAGATGAACAAAAGAGAGAAAAAGGAATTAAATTAATAAAACAGATGTAGAGAACACAGAGACTCCCTCAAGAGTAATAACATTTATACTGTAAGAGTCTCAGAAGAAGAAAAGAAAGAAAAGGGGGCAGAAAATTTATTTGAAGAGATAATAGCTGATAATGTCCCTATTATGGAGAAGAGCCAAAAGGCACAGAGAAATCCCAATGAAATAAGTAAAACAAGATACACACCAAAACATAATGTAATGAAATTGTGAAAACATAATGAAGAAGTAAAAACATAAAAGCAGCAAGAAAAAGAAGAAAGTGACATACAAAGGAAACCCATAAGCCTGTCAAGCAGATTTTTCAGTAGAAATGTTCCAAACCAGAGGGGAGAGGAATGATATACTCAAAGTGCTGAATAGTAAAAATTTGCAAACATGTATATTATATCCAGCAAGGCTGTCACTTAGAGTAGAAGGAGAGATAAAGAGTTCCCAAGAAAACAAAAATTAAAGGTCGTCATGACCACTAAACCAGCCAAGCATGAAATACCAAAGCAGACTCTTTGAAAGAACAAGAAAGAGCAAAAGTTAGAATACGTAGGTAAGAAATACAAAAGCACCAAAAAAAAAAAAAAAAGAAATTTTGTATAAAATTACTCAAGGAACTCAGAAAATAAAGGGTTCTAAAATATGACAGCATATACTAAAATATGGAGAGGAGAGCAGTGAATAATAAGTTCAAACTTAAATGATAATCGACTTAATATAAACTGTAAAATGCAGAAGTTTTATATACTATCATACTGGTAACCACAAATTAAAAACCACTAATAAATACACAAATATAGAGATCCAAATATATCAATAAAGAAAGCCAGTAAACCATGAAACACAGAAAGAAAAGAAAGGATGAGAGAAAATCTTCACAAACAATAAACAAGTAATAAAATGGCAATAATATAACTGTCAATAATTACTTTGAATGTAAGTAGACTAAACGTTCCAATTAAAGTACGTAGGGTGACAGAATGGATAAATAAATAAAAGCCATCTATAGCTGTCTACAAAAGACTCATTTCAGACCAAGACACTTGTGGATTGAAAGTTAGGAAATGGGGGAGGGGCAAGATGGCGGAAGAGTAGGGTCTCCAAATCACCTGTCCCCAACAAATTACCTAGAAAACCTTCAAATCATCCTGAAAATCTACAAATTCGGCCTGAGATTTAAAGAGAGAAGAGCTGGAATGCTACAGTGAGAAGAGTTCGCGCTTCTATCAAGGTAGGAAGACGGGGAAAAAGAAATAAAGAAACAAAAGGCCTCCAAGGGGGAGGGGCCCCGCGAGGAGCCCTGCGAGTGTCCCCAGGACAGGAGAGCCCCATCCCTGAGAAGCAGAAGCTGCACCAACCTTCCCGGGCGGAAAGGCCTCCTGGGGAATTGGAGCAGGATCCCCAGAAAGGTGGGGAGGCCCTCAGGCTCCCTGGGACAGTAACAGAGGAACTGCGTCCCGGGGAGATGCGCCAAGCTCCCTAAGGGCTGCAGCGCGCACCGCGGGGCCTGGAGCAGCTCGGAGGGGCTTGGGTAGTGGCTCCTCGGAGGGGGCTGCGCAGCTCGCGCGGCGGCTCCAAGGAGGGGGCTGCGGGGCGGGAGCGCGAATCCAACAGCACAGGCCCCGGAGCACAGGGCGCCGGTACACAGCCAAGGATCCGGCATCCCCCAGGGACAGGCAGAGGCTGGGAGGGCCCAGGACAGCGAGGACGCTCCTGCCTGGAACTGAGCAGATCAGCGGCCCCGCCCGGGAGCCCCCAGACCCTGCAGACAGAGAGCCCCGGAGTTCCTGCGGGAGCTGACTCCAGGTTCCCAGAGCTGCCGCCCCGCCACTGTGGCTTCTCCCGGGGCCTCACCGGGTAAACAACCCCCACTGAGCCCTGCACCAGGCAGGGGCAGAGCAGCTCCCCCAAGTGCTAACACCTAAAAATCAGCACAGCAGGCCCCTCCCCCAGAAGATCAGCAAGACGGACCAGTTCCAGGGGAAGTCAAGGGACTTAAAGTATACAGAATGGGAAGATACTCCCCCGTGTTTTTTTGTTTTTGTTTTTTTTTTTTTGTTTTTGTTTTGTTTTGCGCTTTTTTTTCTTTCTTTCCTCTTGATTTCTGATTGCTTCCCCCACCCCACCCCACCCTTTTTTTTCCTCCTTTCTTTCTTTTTCTTCTCTTTTTCCCCTTTTTTTTCTACTTTCTCTTTTTTCTTTTTCTCTTTTCTTTCCTTCTCTCTCTTTTTCTCCTTTTCCCAATACAACTTGTTTTTGGCCACTCTGCACTGAGCAAAATGACTAGAAGGAAAACCTCACCTCACAAAAAAGAATCAGAAACAGCCCTCTCTCCCACAGAGTTACAAAATCTGGATTACAATTCAATGTCAGAAAGCCAATTCAGAAGCACTATTTTACAACTACTGGTGGCTCTAGAAAAAACCATAAAGGACTCAAGAGACTTCATGACTGCAGAATTTAGATCCAATCAGGCAGAAATTAAAAATCAATTAAATGAGATGCAATCCAAGCTAGAAGTCCTAACGACGAGGCTTGACGAGGTGGAAGAACGAGTGAGTGACATAGAAGACAAGTAGATGGCAAAGAGGGAAACTGAGGAAAAAAGAGACAGGCAATTAAAAGACCATGAGGATAGATTAAGGGAAATAAATGATAGCCTGAGGAAGAAAAACCTACGTTTAATTGGGGTTCCCGAGGGCGCCGAAAGGGCCAGAGGGCCAGAATATGTATTTGAACAAATCCTAGCTGAAAACTTTCCGAATCTGGGAAGGGAAACAGGCATTCAGATCCAGGAAATAGAGAGATCCCCCCCTAAAATCAACAAAAACCGTTCAACACCTCGACATTTAATAGTGAAGCTTGCAAATTCCAAAGATAAGGAGAAGATCCTTAAAGCAGTAAGAGAAAAAAAGTCCCTGACTTTTATGGGGAGGAATATTAGGGTAACAGCAGACCTCTCCACAGAGACCCGGCAGGCCAGAAAGGGCTGGCAGGATATATTCAAGGTCCAAAATGAAAAGAACATGCAAACAAGAATACTTTACCCAGCAAGGCTTTCATTTAAAATGGAAGGAGAGATAAAGAGCTTCCAAGACAGGCAGGAACTGAAAGAATATGTAACCTCCAAACCAGCTCTGCAAGAGATTTTAAGGGGGACTCTTAAAATTCCCCTTTAAGAAGAAGTTCAGTGGAACAATCCACAAAAACAAGGACTGAATAGATATGATGACACTAAACTCATATCTATCAATAGTAACTCTGAACGTGAACGGGCTTAATGACCCCATCAAAAGGCGCAGGGTTTCAGACTGGATAAAAAAACAGGAGCCATCTATTTGCTGTCTACAAGAGACTCATTTTAGACAGAAGGACACCTACAACCTGAAAATAAAAGGGTGAAGAACCATTTACCATTCAAATGGTCTTCAAAAGAAAGCAGGGGTAGCCATCCTTATATCGGATAAATTAAATTTTACCCCGAAGACTGTAGTGAGAGATGAAGAGGGACACTATATCATACTTAAGGGATCTATCCAACAAGAGGACTTAACAATCCTCAATATATATGCCCCGAATGTGGGAGCTGCCAAATATTTAAACCAATTAATAAGCAAACTGAAGAAATACTTTGATAATAATACACTTATACTTGGTGAGTTCAATATAGCTCTTTCATTACTAGATAGGTCTCTTAGCACAACATATCCAAAGAAACGAGAGCTATAAATGATACACTAGACCAGAAGGATTTCACATATATCTACAGAACTATACATCCAAACTCAACTGAATACACATTCTTCTCAAGTGCACATGGAACTTTCTCCAGAATAGACCACATACTGGGTCACAAATCGGGTCTGAACCGATACCAAAAGATCGGGATAGTCCCCTGTATATTCTCAGACCATAATGCCTTGAAATTAGAACTTAATCACAACAAGAAGTTTGGAAGGACCACAAACACGTGGAGTTTAAGGACCATCCTGCTAAAAGATGAAAGGGTCAACCAGGAAATTAAGGAAGAATTAAAAAGATTCATGGAAACTAATGAGAACGAAGATACAACCGTTCAAAATCTTTGGGATGCAGCAAAAGCAGTCCTGAGGGGGAAATACATCGCAATACAAGCATCCATTCAAAAACTGGAAAGATCTCAAATTCAAAACCTCACCTTACACATAAAGGAACTAGAGAAAAAGCAACAAATGGACCCCACCCCCAGCAGAAGAAGACAGTTAATTAAAATTCAAGGAGAACTAAATGAAATCAAGACCAAAAGAACTGTGGAACAGATCAACAGAACCAGGAGTTGGTTGTTTGAAAGAATTAATAAGATAGATAAACCATTAGCCAACCTTATTAAAAAGAAGAAAGAGAAGACTCAAATTAATAAAATCATGAATGAGAAAGGAGAGATCACTACCAACAGCAAGGAAATACAAACGATTTTAAAAGCGTATTATGAACAGCTGTAAGCCAATAAATTAGGAAATCTAGAAGAAATGGACACATTCCTGGAAAGCCACAAACTACCAAAACTGGAGCAGGAAGAAATAGAAAACCTGAACAGGCCAATAACCAGGGAGGAAATTGAAGCAGTCATCAAAAACCTCCCAAGACACAAGAGTCCAGGGCCAGATGGCTTCCCAGGGGAATTCTATCAAACGTTTAAAGAAGAAATCATACCTATTCTACTAAAGCTGTTTGGAAAGATAGAAAGAGATGGAGTACTCCCAAATTCGTTCTATGAGGCCAGCATCACCTTAATTCTGAAACCAGACAAGGATCCCACCAAAAAGGAGAATTACAGACCATTATCCCTGATGAACATGGATGCAAAAATTCTCAAAAAGATACTAGCCAATAGGATCCAACAACACATTAAGAAAATTATTCACCATGACCAAGTAGGATTTATCCCCGGGACACAATGCCGGTTCAACACTTGTAAAACCATCAATGTGATTCATCATATCAGCAAGATAAAATCCAAGAACCATATGATACTCTCATTAGATGCAGAGAAAGCATTTGACAAAATACAGCATCCATTCCTGATCAAAACCCTTCAGAGTGTTGGGATAGAGGGAACTTTCCTTGACATGTTAAAAGCCATTTACGAAAAGCCCATAGCAAATATCATTCTCAATGGGGAAGCACTGGGAGCCTTTCCCCTAAGATCAGGAACAAGGCAGGGATGTCCACTCTCACCACTCCTGTTCAACATAGTTCTGGAAGTCCTCGCCTCGGCAATCAGACAAAAAAAAGACATTAAAACATTCAAATTGGCAAAGAAGAAGTCAAACTCTCCGTCTTCGCCGATGACATGATACTCTACATAGAAAACCCCAAAGCCTCCACTCCAAGATTGCTAGAACTCATACAGCAATTTGGTAGCGTGGCAGGATACAAAATCAATGCCCAGAAATCAATGGCATTTCTATACACTAACAATGAGACTGAAGAAAGAGAAATTACGGAGTCAATCCCATTTACAATTGCACCCAAAAGCATAAGATACCTAGGAATAAACCTAACCAAAGAGGTAAAAGATCTATACCCTAAAAACTATAGAACACTTCTGAAAGGAATTGAGGAAGACACAAAGAGATGGAAAAATATTCCATGCTCGGGATCCCTGGGTGGCGCAGCGGTTTGGCGCCTGCCTTTGGCCCAGGGCGCGATCCTGGAGACCCGGGATCGAATCCCACATCAGGCTCCCAGTGCATGGAGCCTGCTTCTCCCTCTGCCTGTGTCTCTGCCTCTCTCTCTCTCTCTCTGTGACTATCATAAATAAATAAAAAAAATTTAAAAAAAATATTCCATGCTCATGGATTGGCAGAATTAATATTGTAAAAATGTCAATATTACCCTGGGCAATTTACACGTTTAATGCAATCCCTATCAAAAATACCATGGACTTTCTTCAGAGAGTTAGAACAAATTATTTTAAGATTTGTGTGGAATCAGAAAAGACCCCGAATAGCCAGGGGAATTTTAAAAAAGAAAACCATAGCTGGGGGCATCACAATACCAGATTTCAGGTTGTACCTCAAAGCTGTGGTCATCAAGACAGTGTGGTACTGGCACAAAAACAGACACATAGATCAATGGAACAGAATAGAGAACCCAGAAGTGGACCCTGAAATGTATGGTCATCTACTATTTGATTAAGGAGGAAAGACTATCCATTGGAAGAAAGACAGACTCTTCAATAAATGGTGTTGGGAAAATTGGACATCCACATGCAGAAGAATGAAAGTGGACCACTCTCTTTCACCATACACAAAGATAAACTCAAAAATGGATGAGAGATCTAAATGTGAGACAAGAGTCCATCAAAATCATAGAAGAGAACACAGGCAACACCCTTTTTGAACTTGGCCTCAGTAACTTCTTGCAAGATACAACCACAAAGGCAAAAGAAACAAAAGCAAAAATGAACTATTGGGATTTCATCAAGATAAGAAGCTTTTGCACAGCAAAGGATACAGTCAACAAAACTAAAAGACAACCTCCAGCATGGGAGAAGATATTTGCAAATGACATATCAGATAAAGGGCTAGTTTCCAGGCGTGGCTCCGGGAACAGCTCAGCGGCGGCGGCTCGCACAGAGGAAGAAGCTCCGCGCGGAGGGGGCTGCGCGGCTCCGGGAACAGCTCGGAGGGGCTCGGGCGGCGGATCCGCGGAGGGGGCTGCACCGCCGGGAGCGCGAATCCAACAGCACAGGCCCCGGAGCACAGGGCGCCGGGACACAGCCCAGGATCCGGCCTCCCCCGGGACAGGCAGAGGCCGGGAGGGCCCAGGACAGCAAGGACGCTCCTGCCTGGAACTGAGCAGATCAGTGGCCCCGCCCCGGAGCCCCCAGGCCCTGCAGAAGGAGAGCCCCGGAGCTACTGCGGGGGCTGGATCCAGGGTCCCAGAGCTGCCCCCGCCACTGTGGCTTCCTCCCAGGGCCTCACGGGGTGAACAACCCCCACCGAGCCCTGCACCAGGCAGGGGCAGAGCAGCTCCCCCAAGTGCTAACACCTGAGAATCAGCACAGCAGGCCCCTCTCCCAGAAGACCAGCGAGACGGACCAGTTCCAAGGGAAGTCAAGGGACTTAAACTACACAGAATCCGAAGATACTCCCCCGTGTTTTTTTTGTTTTTTGTTTTTTTGTTTTTGTTTTTGTTTTTGTTTTGTTTTGTGCTTTTTTTTTCTCTCTTTCTTCTTGATTTCTGATTGCTTCCCCCACCCCCCTTTTTTTTTTCTCCTTTCTTTCTTTTTCTTTCTTTTTCTTTTCTTTTTCCCCTATTTTTTTCTTCTTTCTCTTTTTTCTTTTTCTCTTTTATTTCCTTCTCTCTCTTTTTCTCCTTTTCCCAATACAACTTGTTTTTGGCCACTCTGCACTCAGCAAAATGACTAGAAGGAAAACCTCACCTCAAAAAAAAAGAATCAGAAACAGCCCACTCTCCCACAGAGTTACAAAATATGGATTACAATTCAATGTCAGAAAGCCAATTCAGAAGCACTATTTTACAGCTACTGGTGGCTCTAGAAAAAACCATAAAGGACTCAAGAGACTTCATGACTGCAGAATTTAGATCCAATCAGGCAGAAATTAAAAATCAATTAAATGAGATGCAATCCAAGCTAGAAGTCCTAACGACGAGGCTTGACGAGGTGGAAGAACGAGTGAGTGACATAGAAGACAAGTAGATGGCAAAGAGGGAAACTGAGGAAAAAAGAGACAGGCAATTAAAAGACCATGAGGATAGATTAAGGGAAATAAATGATAGCCTGAGGAAGAAAAACCTACGTTTAATTGGGGTTCCTGAGGGCGCCGAAAGGGACAGAGGGCCAGAATATGTATTTGAACAAATCCTAGCTGAAAACATTCCGAATCTGGGAAGGGAAACAGGCATTCAGATCCAGGAAATAGAGAGATCCCCCCCTAAAATCAACAAAAACCGTTCAACACCTCGACATTTAATAGTGAAGCTTGCAAATTCCAAAGATAAGGAGAAGATCCTTAAAGAAGCAAGAGAAAAAAAGTCCCTGACTTTTATGGGGAGGAATATTAGGGTAACAGCAGACCTCTCCACAGAGACCTGGCAGGCCAGAAAGGGCTGGCAGGATATATTCAAGGTCCAAAATGAAAAGAACATGCAAACAAGAATACTTTACCCAGCAAGGCTTTCATTTAAAATGGAAGGAGAGATAAAGAGCTTCCAAGACAGGCAGGAACTGAAAGAATATGTAACCTCCAAACCAGCTCTGCAAGAGATTTTAAGGGGGACTCTTAAAATTCCCCTTTAAGAAGAAGTTCAGTGGAACAATCCACAAAAACAAGGACTGAATAGATATGATGACACTAAACTCATATCTATCAATAGTAACTCTGAATGTGAACGGGCTTAATGACCCCATCAAAAGGCACAGGGTTTCAGACTGGATAAAAAAGCAGGACCCATCTATTTGCTGTCTACAAGAGACTCATTTTAGACAGAAGGACACCTACAACCTGAAAATAAAAGGTTGGAGAACCATTTACCATTCAAATGGTCCTCAAAAGAAAGCAGGGGTTGCCATCCTTATATCAGATAAATTAAAATTTACCCCGAAGACTATAGTGAGAGATGAAGAGGGACACTATCTCATACTCAAAGGATCTATCCAACAAGAGGACTTAACACTCCTCAATATATATGCCCCGAATGTGGGAGCTGCCAAATATTTAAACCAATTAATAACCAAACTCAAGAAATACCTTGATAATAATACACTTATACTTGGTGACTTCAATCTAGCTCTTTCTACCCTGGATAGGTCTTCTAAGCACAACATCTCCAAAGAAACGAGAGCTTTAAATGATACACTGGACCAGATGGATTTCACAGATATCTACAGAACTTTACATCCAAACTCAACTGAATACACATTCTTCTCAAGTGCACATGGAACTTTCTCCAGAATAGACCGCATACTGGGTCACAAATCGGGTCTGAACCAATACCAAAAGATCGGGATAGTCCCCTGTATATTCTCAGACCATAATGCCTTGAAATTAGAACTTAATCACAACAAGAAATATGGAAGGACCACAAACACGTGGAGGTTAAGGACCATCCTGCTAAAAGATGAAAAGGTCAACCAGGAAATTAAGGAAGAATTAAAAAGATTCATGGAAACTAATGAAAATGAAGATACAACCGTTCAAAATCTTTGGGATGCAGCAAAAGCAGTCCTGAGGGGGAAATACATCGCAATACAAGCATACATTCAAAAACTGGAAAGATCTCAAATTCAAAAGCTCACCTTACACATAAAGGAACTAGAGAAAAAGCAACAAATAGACCCCACCCCCAGCAGAAGAAGAGAGTTAATTAAAATTCGAGCAGAACTCAATGATATCGAGACCAAAAGAACTGTGGAACAGATCAACAGAACCAGGAGTTGGTTCTTTGAAAGAATTAATAAGATAGATAAACCATTAGCCAACCTTATTAAAAAGAAGAGAGAGAAGACTCAAATTAATAAAATCATGAATGAGAAAGGGGACATCACTACCAACACCAAGGAAATACAAACGATTTTAAAAACATATTATGAACAGCTGTACGCCAATAAATTAGGAAATCTAGAAGAAATGGACGCATTCCTGGAAAGCCACAAACTACCAAAACTGGAGCAGAAAGAAATAGAAAACCTGAACAGGCCAATAACCAGGGAGGAAATTGAAGCAGTCATCAAAAACCTCCCAAGACACAAGAGTCCAGGGCCAGATGGCTTCCCAGGGGAATTCTATCAAACGTTTAAAGAAGAAATCATACCTATTCTACTAAAGCTGTTTGGAAAGATAGAAAGAGATGGAGTACTTCCAAATTCGTTCTATGAGGCCAGCATCACCTTAAATCCGAAACCAGACAAAGACCCCACCAAAAAGGAGAATTACAGACCATTATCCCTGATGAACATGGATGCAAAAATTCTCAATAAGATACTAGCCAATAGGATCCAACAACACATTAAGAAAATTATTCACCATGACCAAGTAGGATTTATCCCTGGGACACAAGGCTGGTTCAACACTCGTAAAACCATCAATGTGATTCATCATATCAGCAAGAGAAAAACTAAGAACCATATGATACTCTCATTAGATGCAGAGAAAGCATTTGACAAAATACAGCATCCATTCCTGATCAAAACCCTTCAGAGTGTTGGGATAGAGGGAACTTTCCTCAACATCTTAAAAGCCATCTACGAAAAGCCCACAGCAAATATCATTCTCAATGGGGAAGCACTGGGAGCCTTTCCCCTAAGATCAGGAACAAGACAGGGATGTCCACTCTCACCACTGCTGTTCAACATAGTTCTGGAAGTCCTCGCCTCAGCAATCAGACAACAAAAAGACATTAAAGGCATTCAAATTGGCAAAGAAGAAGTCAAACTCTCCCTCTTCGCCGATGACATGATACTCTACATAGAAAACCCAAAAGCCTCCACCCCAAGATTGCTAGAACTCATACAGCAATTTGGTAGCGTGGCAGGATACAAAATCAATGCCCAGAAATCAATGGCATTTCTATACACTAACAATGAGACTGAAGAAAGAGAAATTAAGGAGTCAATCCCATTTACAATTGCACCCAAAAGCATAAGATACCTAGGAATAAACCTAACCAAAGAGGTAAAAGATCTATACCCTAAAAACTATAGAACACTTCTGAAAGAAATTGAGGAAGACACAAAGAGATGGAAAAATATTCCATGCTCATGGATTGGCAGAATTAATATTGTAAAAATGTCAATGTTACCCAGGGCAATTTATACGTTTAATGCAATCCCTATCAAAATACCATGGACTTTCTTCAGAGAGTTAGAACAAATTACTTTAAGATTTGTGTGGAATCAGAAAAGACCCCGAATAGCCAGGGGAATTTTAAAAAAGAAAACCTTAGCTGGGGGCATCACAATGCCAGATTTCAGGTTGTATTACAAAGCTGTGGTCATCCAGACAGTGTGGTACTGGCACAAAAACAGACACATAGATCAATGGAACAGAATAGAGAACCCAGAAGTGGACCCTGAAATGTACGGTCATCTAATATTCGATAAAGGAGGAAAGACTATCCATTGGAAGAAAGACAGTCTCTTCAATAAATGGTGCTGGGAAAATTGGACATCCACATGCAGAAGAATGAAACTGGACCACTCTCTTTCACCATACACAAAGATAAACTCAAAATGGATGAGAGATCTAAATGTGAGACAAGATTCCATCAAAATCCTAGAGGAGAACACAGGCAACACCCTTTTTGAACTTGGCCACAGTAACTTCTTGCAAGATACATCCACGAAGGCAAAAGAAACAAAAGCAAAAATGAACTATTGGGACTTCATCAAGATAAGAAGCTTTTGCACAGCAAAGGATACAGTCAACAAAACTAAAAGACAACCTACAGAATGGGAGAAGATATTTGCAAATGACATATCAGATAAAGGGCTAGTTTCCAAAATCTATAAAGAACTTATTAAACTCAACACCAAAGAAACAAACAATCCAATCATGAAATGGGCAAAAGACATGAAGAGAAATCTTACAGAGGAAGACATGGACATGGCCAACAAGCACATGAGAACATGCTCTGCATCATTTCCATCAGGGAAATACAAATCAAAACCACAATGAGATACCACCTCACACCAGTGAGAATGGGGAAAATTAACAAGGCAGGAAACAACAAATGTTGGAGAGGATGCGGAGAAAAGGGAACCCTCTTACACTGTTGGTGGGAATGTGAACTGGTGCAGCCCTCTGGAAAACTGTGTGGAGGTTCCTCAAAGAGTTAAAAATAGACCTGCCCTACGACCCAGCAAGTGCACTGTTGGGGATTTACCCCAAAGATTCAGATGCAATGAAACGTCGGGACACCTGCACACCGATGTTTCTATCAGCAATGGCCACAATAGCCAAACTGTGGAAGGAGCCTCGGTGTCCATCAAAAGATGAATGGATAAAGAAGATGTGGTTTATGTATACAATGGAATATTACTCAGCAATTAGAAACGAGAAATACCCACCATTTGCTTCAACCTGGATGGAACTGGAGGGTATTATGCTGAGTGAAATAAGTCAATCGGAGAAGGACAAACAGTGTATGTTCTCATTCATTTGGGGAATATGAATAATAGTGAAAGGGAATATAAAGGAAGGGAAAAGAAATGTTGGGAAATATCAGGAAGGGAGACAGAACATAAAGACTCCTAACTCGGGGAAACGAACTAGGGGTGGTGGAAGGGGAGGAGGGCGGGTGTTGGAGGGGAATGGGTGACGGGCACTGAGGTGGACACTTGACGGGATGAGCAGTGGGTGTTTTTCTGTATGTTGGTAAATTAAACACCAATAAAAAAAATAAATAAATAAATAAAAAAGGGCTATTTTCCAAAATCTATAAAGAACTTATTAAATTCAACAGCAAAGAAACAAACAATCCAATCATGAAATGGGCAAAAGACATGAAGAGAAACCTCACAGAGGAAGACATGGACATGGCCAACATGCACATGAGAAAATGCTCTGCAGCACTTGCCATCAGGGAAATACAAATCAAAACCACAATGAGATGCCACCTCACACCAGTGAGAATAGGGACAATTAACAAGGCAGGAAACAACAAATGTTGGAGAGGATGTGGAGATAAGGGGACCCTCTTACACTGTTGGTGGGAATGTGAACTGGTGCAGCCACTCTGGAAAACTGTGTGGAGGTTCCTCAAAGAGTTAAAAATAGACCTGCCCTACAACCCAGCAATTGCTCTGTTGGGGATTTACCCCAAAGATTCAGATGCAATGAAACGTCGGGACACCTGCACCCCGATGTTTCTATCAGCAATGGCCACAATAGCCCAACTGTGGAAGGAGCCTCGGTGTCCATAGAAAAATGAATGGATAAAGAAGATGTGGTTTATGTATACAATGGAATATTACTCAGCCATTAGAAACGACAAATACCCACCATTTGCTTCAACGTGGATGGAACTGGAGGGTATTATGCTGAGTGAAATAAGTCAATCAGAGGAGGACAAACAGTGTATGTTCTCATTCATATGGGGAATATAAATAATAGTGAAAGGGAATATAAAGGAAGGGAAAAGACATGTTGGGAAATATCAGGAAGGGAGACAGAACATAAAGACTCCTAACTCTGGGAAACGAACTAGGGGTGGTGGAAGGGGAGGAGGGCGGGTGTTGGAGGGGAATGGGTGACCGGCACTGAGGCGGACACTTGACGGAATGAGCACTGGGTGTTTTTCTGTGTGTTGGTAAATTGAACACCAATAAAAATTAATTTAAAAAAAAGTAAGTTAGGAAATGAAGACACATTTATCATGCAATTAGATATCAAAAGAAAGCCAGAGTAGTAGCACTTATATTGAACAAAATAGACTTTAAAACAAACATTGTAAAAATAGATTAAAAAGGCATTACAGAATCATAAAGGGGGCAATCCAACAAGAAGACCTAACAATTGTAAATATTGATGCACCCAAATATATGAAACATTTAATGACAAATAAAATGGAACTACTTGATGACAATTCAATACTAGTAGGATTCTTCACCACCCCACTTACATCAACAAAGACATCATATAAAGAGAAAATCAACAAGGAAATGAAGGCTTTGAATGCATGACCTGGACCAGATAGACTTAACAGATACATTCAGAATATTCCATCCTAACACGCAGAATACACATTATTTTCAAGTTCACATTAAACATTCTGCAGAATAGAACACATATTAGGCCACAAAATAAGCCTTAACAAATTCAAGAAGACTGAAGTCATACAATGCATCTTTTCTGGCCAAAACACTATGAAACTAGAAATCGACCATAAGAAAAAATCTGGAAAGACCGAAAATACATTGAGTTAAATACCATATTACTGAATAATGAATGAGTCAACCAAGAAATAAAAGAAGAAATAAAAACTACATGGAAAAAAGTGAAAATTAAAACATGATAGTCTAAAACATATGAAATGCAGCAAAAGCAGTTTTAAGAGGCCTAATCAAGAATCAAGAAAAATAACAAATAAATAACCTTAGCTTACATCTCCAAGAGCTAGAAAAAGGACAACAAGTAAAACCCAAATACAGGAATAATACTGTTTAGAGCAGAAATAAATGATATATAAACTAAGAAAATAATCGAAAAGATCTGTGAAAGAGAAGCAGGTTCTTTAATAAATCAATTGATACACTTATGACCAGACTTCTTAAGAAAATAAGATAAATAACTGAAAAAAATTAAATTACAAATGAGAGAGGAGAAAATCTACTAACGTCACAGATAGACAAACATTTATAAGAGAATACTATGAAAACTATATACCAATGAATTGTACAAACTAGAGGAAATGAATAAATTCCTGGAAACATAAACTACCAAACATAAACATGATCATAAAAACTAGGATGAAAGAGAAAATTTGAATGAACCAATAAGCACCAATAAATTGATACAGTAATTAAAGAATTCTCAACGAACAAAGATCCAGTTCATGATGGCCTCACAGGGAAATTCTACCAAACGTTTAATGAAGAGTTAATACCTATTATTCTCAAACTATTTCAAAAAATAGAAAAGAAGTGAAAATGTCCAAATTCATTCTATGAGGCCAGCATTACTCTGAATCCAAAACACGATGAAGACACCACAAAAAAAGAACTACAGGACAATATCTCTGCTGACATAGATATAAAAATCCTCAACAAAGTGTTAACAAACTGAATCCAACTATCTATCATCTATCTATCTATCTATCTATCTATCTATCTATCTATCACCTATCTATCTATGTCTATTTATCTATCTGCATCTATATCTATATCTATATCTATATCTATATCTATATCAATATACATTTCATTCAACATGATCAGGTTGGGTTATTCCAGGTTAACAACCATAGTTCAATATTCACAAATCAATCAACATGATACATCACATCAATTAGAGAAAGGATAGAATCACATGATCATTTCATTAGGTCCAGAAAAAGCATTTGACAAAAAGGAAACATCCATTCATGATAAAACCATCAATAGTTAGATTTGGAGGTAATTTATCTCAACATAATACAGACCATAGATGAAAATCCCACAACCAATATCATCTTCAATGAGGGAAAGCTGTCACTTTTTCCTCTATGGCCAGGAAAAAGACAGGGATGTCTACTCTCACCACTGTTATTTAAAATAATACCAGAAGTCATAACAACACAATTAGATAAGAAAAATATATAAAAGGACTCCAAATCAGCAAGGAAGAAGTAAAACTTTTATTATTGCACTATTTAGAAAACCTCAAAGACTAAACAATTATCTAAAACAGATACACAAAAAAAAAAAATAATAAAAAAAAAATAAAACAGATACACAAATTCAGTGAAGTTATAGGTTACAAAATCAATGTACAGAAATCTATTGTTTTCTATACCCCAATAATGAAGCTGGAGACAGATAAATTAAAGAATCAATCCTATTTACAATTACACCAAAAAAAGAAATCTAGAAATAAATCTAACAAAAGAGTTATAAGCCCTGCACTCTGAATACTATAAAAATTGATGAAAGTAATTGGAGATGACCCAAAGAAATGGAAAGACATTCCATGCTCATAGATTGGAATAATAATTAGAGTTAAAGTGTATATACTACTCAAAGCAATCTACCCATTTAATGTAATCCCTATCAAAATACCAATAACATTTTTCGTAAGAGTAGAACAAACAGTCCAAAAATTTGTATGGAGCCACAAAAGACCCAAATAGCCAAAGCAACCTTGAGAAAAAAAGGAAAGTTGGAGGCATCACAACTGCAGATTTCAAGTTATATTTACAAAGCTGTACTGATCAAAACAGTATGTTACAAAAATAGACACATGGAGCAAGGGAACATAATAAAAAACCCACATATGAACTCACAACTATATGATGGATTAATCTTTCACAAAGGAAAGAACACCCAAGGGAAAAAGACAGCCTTTTCAACAAATGGCGTAGTGAAAACTGGACAGCTGCTGTAAAAAGAATGAAACTGGGACACTTTCTTAGAATATACATGAAAAGAAACGTAAAAATGGATGAAAGACCTAAATGTGAGATCTGAAACCATAAAAATCCTAGAGGAGAACATAGGTAGTAACATCTTCAACATGTGGCACTAGCAACTTTTTTCCTGGATGTGTCTCCTCAAACATGTAAAACAAAATAAAAAATAAGCTATTGGGACTTCATCAGAATAAAAACCTGCTTGCATTCCTACCAATAGTGCAAGAGGATTTCCCCATTTTCCACATCCTCACCAACACATATTATCTCATGTGTTGTTAATTTTAGCCATTCTGACTGGTGTGAAATGGTATCTCATAATAGTTTTGGTTTGTATTTTCCCTGATGATGAGTGATGTTGAGCACATTTTCATGTGTCTGTAGCCATCAGAATGTCTTCTTTAGAGAAAGGTATATTCATGTTTTCAGGCCATTTCTTACCTGGATTGTTTGGTTTTTGAGTGTTGAATTTAGTAAGTTCTTTTTAGATTTTGGATACTAGTCCTTTAGAATCATTGTAAATAACTCTAGTTATTAATCAGCCATAAAAAACATGATATTTTGCCATTTGCAATGATATGGATGGAACTGGTGAGTATTATGCTAAGTATTATGTCAGTCAGAAAAAGAACAATACAATATGATATCACTCATATGTAGAATTTAAGAAACAAAACAAATGAACAAAGAGGAAATGAGAGAGGGAGAGGCATAACAAGAAAAAGACTTCACTGGAGAGAACAAACATTGTTTCCAGAGGGTATGTCAGTGGGGGTTTGGATTAAATATATGATAGCATTAAGGAGTGCAATTGTGATGAGCACTGGGTGTTGTATAGAAGTTTTGAATCACTATGTTGCACACCTGAAACTAATATTATACTGCATACTAACTGAAATTAAAAAAAAAACTTAAAAAACTAAGGTGAGAGTAGTCCAACTCTTCTCTTCACTAGAACAGTTGGAGGTCATTGTATGTAATAAATTGGCTTAATTTTAATAGAGTTGTATCTCATGTAATAAGGAGTCCCCAGAAGAGGGTGAAACATGGGGGAATGGCTGCTCTATGGAGTAGTCAGAATACATGATATATTTATTGATTCGGTTTGCCATTTTAAATGGGAATAGATTGTGGCTCCCTAGTACAATTACAAAGATAATTGATCATAGAACACTATAAAAATATAATAGTGAAATTTTGAAATATTGCAAAAATTTCAAAAATGTGACACAAAGACATAAAATTGGCAAAATCTGTTGGAAAATACTGCCAATAGACTTGTGCAATGCAGGTTTGCTGCAAAAATTCTATTGTAAACAAAAACGCACAAAAAAACGAATATGTGCAAAGCACAATAAAGCATAGCATAATAAAATGGAAAAAAAGTGAAACACAACAAAACAGAGAATATAAAAACAGTACAGAAAGTTCATAATTCTAAAACTTAGTTTTTTAAAAAATTAAACAAAATGTGCAAATCTTTAGCTAAACTAACAAAGAAAAAAGTAAAGATGCAAATAACTAAAATAATAAATGAAATACAGGACATTGCTGATGACCATATGTAGAAAAAAATTTTAAAAGGAAATACAAAGTACAATATTCAACCAAGACACTAGATAACCTAGAAGAAATGGACAAATTCATCAAAATATACAAAATATACAATCTAGCTCAAGAATAAAAATAAAATTGTAATAAACCTATGACAAATGAAGATATGTTGGTGGGAATGTGAAGTGGTGCAGCCACTCTGGAAAACTGTGTGGAGGTTCCTCAAAGAGTTAAAAGTAGATGTGCCCTAGGACCCAGCAATTGCAATGTTGGGGATTTACCCCAAAGATTCAGATGCAATGAAACGCCGGGACACCTGCACCCCGATGTCTATAGCAACAATGTCCACAATAGCCAAACTGTGGCAGGAGCCTCGGTGTCCATCGAAAGATGAATGGATAAAGAAGATGTGGTTTATGTATACAATGGAATATTACTCAGCCATTAGAAATGACAAATACGTTCTTTATAGATTTTGGAAACTAGCCCTTTATCTGATATGTCATTTGCAAATATCTTCTCCCATTCTGTAGGTTGTCTTTTAGTTTTGTTGACTGTATCCTTTGCTGTGCAAAAGCTTCTTATCTTGATGAAGTCCCAATAGTTCATTTTTGCTTTTGTTTCTTTTGCCTTCGTGGATGTATCTTGCAAGAAGTTACTGTGGCCAAGTTCAAAAAGGGTGTTGCCTGTGTTCTCCTCTAGGATTTTGATGGAATCTTGTCTCACATTTAGATCTCTCATCCATTTTGAGTTTATCTTTGTGTATGGTGAAAGAGAGTGGTCCAGTTTCATTCTTCTGCATGTGGATGTCCAATTTTCCCAGCACCATTTATTGAAGAGACTGTCTTTCTTCCAATGGATAGTCTTTCCTCCTTTATCGAATATTAGATGGCCGTACATTTCAGGGTCCACTTCTGGGTTCTCTATTCTGTTCCATTGATCTATGTGTCTGTTTTTGTGCCAGTACCACACTGTCTGGATGACCACAGCTTTGTAATACAACCTGAAATCTGGCATTGTGATGCCCCCAGCTAAGGTTTTCTTTTTTAAAATTCCCCTGGCTATTCGGGGTCTTTTCTGATTCCACACAAATCTTAAAATAATTTGTTCTAACTCTCTGAAGAAAGTCCATGGTATTTTGATAGGGATTGCATTAAACGTATAAATTGCCCTGGGTAACATTGACATTTTTACAATATTAATTCTGCCAATCCATGAGCATTCATTTGGGGAATATGAATAATAGTGAAAGGGAATATAAAGGAAGGGAAAAGAAATGTTGGGAAATATCAGGAAGGGAGACAGAACATAAAGACTCCTAACTCGGGGAAACGAACTAGGGGTGGTGGAAGGGGAGGAGGGCGGGTGTTGGAGGGGAATGGGTGACGGGCACTGAGGTGGACACTTGACGGGATGAGCACTGGGTGTTTTTCTGTATGTTGGTAAATTAAACACCAATAAAAGTTAATTAAAAAAAAAAAGAAATGACAAATACCCACCATTTGCTTCAACGTGGATGGAACTGGAGGGTATTATGCTGAGTGAAAAAAGTCAATTGGAGAAGGACAAACATTATATGGTCTCATTCATTTGGGAAATATAAAAAATAGTGAAAGGGAATAAAGGGGAAAGGAGAAAAAATGAGTGGGAAATTTCAGAAAGGGAGACAGAACATGATAGACTCCTAAATCTGGGAAACGAACTAGGGGTGGTGGAAGAGGAGGTGGGCGGGGGGTGGGGGTGACTGGGTGACAGGCACTGAGGTGGGCACTTGACGGGATGAGCACTGGGTGTCATTCTGTATGTTGACAAATTGACCAAAAAACCCAAACTAAAAAAAATTTTAAAAATTTAAAAAAAAATGTATCATGAGTCCCAGAGAAAGAAGAGTGAGAAAAAAGAAGATAAGGTTTATGTGAGGAAATAATAATTGAAACCGTCCCTAATCTGGGGAAGGAAACAAACATTCAAATCCAGGAAGCACAGAGAACTCACATCAAAATCAACAAAAGCAGGCCAACACCAAGAGATATTGGAGTTAAATTTGCAAAATTCAGAGATAAAGAAAAAATCCTAAAAGCAGCAAGGAAGAAACCCCCTATTAGGAAGTCCCTAACTTCCCAACTTACAAGGGAAGACATTTAGGTTAGCAGCAGATCTATCCACAGAATCTTGGCACCCTAGAAGATGGTGGCATGATATATTTAATTTGCTCAGTGGGAAAATTCTACAATCAAGAATATTCTATCCATTATCATTCAGAATAAAAGGAGAGAAAAAGAGATTCCCAGGCAAATAAAGATGAAAGGAGTTCATAACCACTAAACCAGTTTTGCAAAAAAATATTAAAGGGAACTCTTTGAGTAGGAAAAAGAACAAAAGCAAAAAGACTAGAAAGTAATGGAGAAAATCTCCAGAAGCAAAAATAAAAAATAATAAAATGGCAATAAATTCATAATCTATCAGAAATAACTGAATGTAAATGGACTAAGTACTCTGATCAAAAGACATAGGGTATCAGAATTGATAAAAACAAAAACACATCTGTATGCTGCCTATAAGAGACTCACTTGAAGACCTAAATATATCTGTAGATTTAAAGTGAGGCGATAGAGAAATATATATCATGAAATGACTGTGAAAAGAAAGGAAGAGTAATAATACTTATATCAGACAAACTAGATTTTTAAACCAAAGACTGTAACAAAAGATTAATAAAGGCTCTATATCATAATAAAGAAGTCTAACCATAAAGATCTAACAATGGTAAATACTTATGCCCTCAACTTGGGTGAACCTAAATATATAATACATTAACAAAAAAAAGGAACTCCTTGATAATAATACAATAATAGTAGAGGTTTTTCATACCCCACCTACATCAATCGACAGATCATCTAAACAGAAAATCAATGAAAAAACAATGGCTTTGAATGGCACCCTGGACCAGATGGACTTAGTAGATATATTCAGAACATTCCATCATAAAACAGGATAATCCACATTCTTCTCAAGTGCACAGGGGACATTTGCTAAAATATATTGCATATTAGGTCAAAAACCAGGTCTCAAAAAATACAAAAAATTTGAGATTATACCATGAGTACTTTCTAACCACAATGTTGTGAAACTTGAAGCCAACCAGGAGAAAAAAATTTCTGAAGACTACAAACAAATGGAGGCTAAAGAACGTCATCCTAAAGAACGAATGGGTGAACCAGGAACTTAAGGAAGAAATTTTAAAAATACATGAAAACAAATGGCAATGAAAACACAATAGTCCAAAACCTTTGGGATGCAACAAAAGCAGTTTTAAGAAGGAAGTATACAGCAATACAAGCCTACCTCAAACAGCAACTAAATAGCTATAAGATATCTAGTCTGAAAACTATAGAACACTTTTGAGAGATGTTGAAGATGACACAAAGAAATGGAAAAACACCCCTTCTCATGGGTTGGAAGAACAAATATTGTTAAATCCTATACTACCCAAAGCAATCTATACATTTAATGCAATACCCCTCAAAATACCACCAATATTTTTCACAGAGCTGGAACAAACAATCCTAAGATTTGTATAGAACCACAAAGGCCCAAAGTCCAAAGCAACCTTGAAAAAAAAAGCAAAGCTGGAGGAATCACCATTCTGGACTTCAAACTATATTAAAAAGCTGTAGTAATTAAAACAATATAGTTCTGGCAAAACAAACAAACAAAAACATAAATCAATGGAAGAGAATAGAAAACCCAGAAATGGACCCTCAACTATATATTAAACTAATCTTTGACAAAGCAGGAAAGAATGTCCAATGGAAGAAAGATAGTCTCTTCAAAAAAGGGTGTTGGAAACACTGGATAGCCACGTGTGGAAGAATGAAACTGGATCACTTTCTTACAGCATACACAAAAATAAATTCAAAATGGATGAGAGATCTATAGGTGAGAAAGGAATCCATAAAAATCCTAAAGAACACTGGCAGTAAACTCTTTGACATCAGCCATCACAATTTCTTACTAGACACATCTCTGGAGGCAGGGGAAAAAATGAAAGTGAACTATTGGGACTTCATCAAGATAAAAATCTGCCCGATGAAGGAAGAATCAACAAAATTAAAATGCAAACTATGGATATGGAGAAGATATTTGCAAGTGACATATCTGATAAAGGGTTAAGTATCCAAAATATATAAAAAGGCTATAAAACTGAATGCCAAAAAAATGAGTAATCCAGTTAAAAATGGGCAGAAGACATGAATAGACATTTTTCCTCCAAAGAACTCATCCAGATAGCTAACAGACACATAAAAAAGTTGCTCAACATCACCAATCATTAGGGAAATACAAATCAAAACTACAATGAGGTATCACCTCACACTTGTCAGAGTGGCCAAAATTACAACACAGTAAACAACAGATGTTGAGGAGATTGCAGAGAAAGTACTCTTGTTACTTACTTTTTGGGAATACAAACTGGTGTAGCCACTCTAGATAATAGTAAGGAGGGTCCTCAAAAAGTTAAAAATAGAACTATCCTACATTATAGCAATTGAATTGCCAAATATTTAACCAAAGCATAGAAAAATACTGAGTAGAAGGGATACATGCACCTCAAAGTTCATAGCATCATTATATACAATAGACAGATTATGGAAGGATCCTAAATGTTCATTCAGTGATGAATGGATAAGGAAGAAGTGATGTGTGTGTGTGTGTGTGTGTGTGTGTGTCTGTGAATATTACTCAGCCATAAAAAAATAATGAAATCTTTCTATTTGCAGTGACACGGATGAAGCTAGAGAGTATTATGCTAAATGTAGTAAGTCAGAAAAAGACAAGTACCATGTGATTTCGCTCATATGTGCTATTAAGGAAACATAACAAATGAACATAGAGTGTAAATAGAGAGGCAAACCATAAAACATACTCTTTTAACTATAGAGAACATACTGAGGGTTACTGTAGGGCAATTGGACAGGCAGATGTGTTAAATCAGGTATGGGTATTAAGGAGGACACATGTTGTGATGAACACTAGTTATTATATGTAACTGATGAATAACTACATCATACACCTGAAAGTAATGTTACACTGTATTTTAACCATTTGGAATTTAAGATAAAACTTGGAAGAAAAAATGAGCAAAGAATTTGAAGAGACACTTAAGTAGAAATCAAAGATATACAAATGGACCAGAAAGACATGGAAAGATGCTCAACATATTAGTTTTAATAAAAATGCAAATGAAAAGCCAATGAGATACCACTTCAAAAGTACTAATATGATAATAATAAAAACAAAAAAAAAACAAGTGTTAGCAAAAATGTGGAGAAGTTGGAACCTTTGTTCATTGCTGGTGGGAATGTCAAATGGTAAGGACATTGAGAAAAACAGTGTGCCAGTTTTACAAAAATTGAAACATGGAACTACCATATAACCTAGTCATTTTTCTCTGGGATATAGATAGACAGTAATTGAAAGAAGGTAGTTGAACTAACACGTTTACACCAGTGTTGATAGCAGCATTAATTAGAATAGCCAAAAGGTAGAAAAATTTGTGTCAATTAACAGAGGAATGGATAAACGAATGTGTTATATCCACACAATGGAATATTATTCGGGCATTAAAAATAGTATTTTTTTAAAATTTTGTTATATGCTGAACTATGCATGGACCTTTAAAATACTGTGCTAGAAGAAATAAGCCAGACACATGAGGCAAATATTGTATTATTAAACTTATATGAGGTACCCAGAAAAGGCAAATTCATAAAGGCAAAAGTAAATAGAGTTTACCAGAGTCTTAGGGTAGGAGATAATTGGATTTATTTTTTAATGGTACGCAGTATTTGTTGAGGATGATGAAAATGTTGAGATACAAACAGCAATGATGCTGCAAAACATTGAGAATGTAGTTAATAAAGATCACTGAATTATAATCATACGAATGGTTAAAATGCTAAATATTGTGTTTTACATATTTTATCAAAATTAAAATATAAAAATTTAAAAATACATTAAAAAAGAAAACTTCATTTTGAACTTCCCATATCAGAAACTGTTATTTGCAAACTTCTGAAATGGTTGCTCCAAATTTTAGAGTCTACATTTCTGGGAAGATGATGAAGTACTTAGCTTACATTGAAGGCAGTGGTTTCATTTGCCTAAATTAATTTTGGCCATCTGCTACTCAAACTAGTTCTTTGCAAAAAACAGATTTTTTTTCAAAGTAATTTTCTATGTTGCTTATGTGTATAGAGCTTTGATCTTCTTTCCTTATAGAAAATCAAGTAACAAGTTTGCATGAAAAACAAGCTAAAGAACTATATTTTTTACTGATCAGATGTTTAGTAAATTGGAAAGGAGAAAATGGTGAAATGTAACAAGAGTAAATAATAAAGGAGGATAACACTTTATTTTTTTAAGATTTATTTATTCATGAGAGAGAGAGAGAGAGGCAGAAACACAGGCAGAGATAATTTCTTGCTTATGAGGAGGGGCAAGATGGCGGAAGAGTAGGGTCCCCAAATCACCTGTCCCCACCAAATTACCTAGATAACCTTCAAATCATCCTGAAAATATACGAATTCGGCCTGAGATTTAAAGAGAGACCAGCTGGAATGCTACAGTGAGAAGAGTTCACGCTTCTATCTATTGGTTAATTGGTGTTCAATTTATTGGTGTTCAATAAAAAATAAATTTATTATAAAAAAAAAAAGAAACACAGGCAGAGGGAGAAGCAGGCTCCATGCCAGGAGTCCAACGTGGGACTCGATCCCGGGACTCCAGGATCACACCCTGGGCCAAAGGCAGGCGCTAAACCGCTGAGCCACCCAGGAATCCCCAGGATGACACTTTAAAAATAAGAATAAAACAAAGATCTTAAAAAATGAAGAGATGTATTTATGGAATCAAATACTCAATATACTTAAAAATGTCAATTAGTCCAAATATATAAATATGTTTAACACAGTTCATATGAAAACCTAAGCAAGATTTTTGTTACAAAATTATTTTAAAATGTATTTGGAAAGGTAATGAAGTTAGAAGAGCTAAAACAGTTTCTAATAAGAATAACGTGTGGGCAACCCAGGTGGCTCAGTCGTTTAGTGCTGCCCTCAGCCCAGGGCATGATCCTGGGGATCTGGGATTGAGTCCCATGTCAGGCTCCCTACTTGGAGCCTGCTTCTCCTTCTGCTTGTGTCCCTGCCTCTCTCTTCCTGTCTCTCATGAATAAAGAAATAAAATCTTCAAAAAAAAGAAGAATGTGGGAAAAATTACTCTAATGGATTTAAAGATCTATTATAGTGGCATAATAACAAAACTGTATGGTATAGTGATGTGATAAACATAGAGATCATAAGAAGAGAAGACATAGCCTAAAAATAGATCATCATAAAATAAAACAATATCAAAATGTAACATAGTATATAATATCACATAATTAACATTTTCAAAAGGACAAAACTATAAACACGTTGAACATATTAGAGATTGTAACAGTTTGGTTATAGGGGAAAGATGAGCGCAATCATAAAGCAGTAGCATGATAGATGATGGAAAAGTTCTGTATCTAAATTGCTTTGCCAATTACACAAATCTATACAAGGTAGTAAATTGACATAGTACAGATATATTGTACCAATGCCCACTGACATGGTTTTGATATGGTGCTGTAACTATGTAAGACATAACTGTTGAAAGAAACTAGGTGAAGAGTACAGAGGGACTCTTTACTATCCTTCCAATTTTCTATAAATGTATAATATTTTAAAGTAGAGAAAGTGAAAAAGAAAAACTTGCAATGAAATAAAACTTTTGAAGAAAAAATAATAATAAGCAAATGCAGACAAATTGGATTAAATCTATAGAAAATTTCATTTTCCTCTGCACACAGTTTGGAAATGAAAAAGAAAAAAAAAACAGGGCCTCAATTCTGTCCCTAATAAAATGAGATGGACCACAACGTGTAGGGCTATACTTTCCTTGCAAGTACTGAGGATATGCTTAATAGTCTCAGAAAACATGACTTATGCTTAAAAATGAGCCTTGTGACTGTTATTATCATGATCGGCTGAATATTAACCTGCATCATTTATATATTCTGTTCAATTAATGCTTTTGAAAGTTCAGCTTGTTTGGTTCCATGTACCTATATCCTGTGACAAATGACAAGTAAAACAATATAATTAACAATAAGCAATGTTTAATGCATTAAGTCCCTATTGCCAGCATTTTTAATTTTTATAATAACAAGCTGCATACTTCTGGAGTAAAATACTCACTCACATAGACTGATGGTTGTAACATATTCTATATGAATTAATTTATAAATATACTGTAAACTTCAGAATCCTAATTTCAGTTTAAGAGTGAGCTATTCGGGTATATGCCTGCCCTACTGTAGGGCAGGCATATTTCTGCAATTCGTTTTTTTTTTCTCCTTTTTGATCCTCCAACTAGATTCTTTAACTCTGCATTCTACTGAGGAGCACAATAATCAGTATAAACATTAACACTATTCTCAATGAACTATGTTTTCCCCCTCTAATATTGAAGTCCTTTTTTTTCTTTTACTTTCTGCAACCACAGATGTTACTAATATTTTTAGCTCTCTTGAGATATACTTTGTAATGAACCTTCTGTATCTGAATATTAGATTTCAATGATTTTTATTGAAATTCAATTAATTAACATATAGTGTATTATTAGTTTCAAAGGTAGGGTTCAATGATTCATCAATCTTATATAATGCTCAGTGCTCATTACTTTATGTGCTTTCCTCAATCTCTATTACCCAGTTAACCCATCCCCCAACTCCCCTCCCCTCTATCAATCCTCAGTTGGTTTCCGATGATTAAGAGTCTCTTATGGTTTATCTCCCTCTGTGATTTTGTCTTCTTTTATGTTTCTCTCCCTTCCCCTATGATTTTCTGTATTGTTTCTTAAATTCCGCACGAGTGAAATCATATAATTGCCTTTCTCTGATGGCTTATTTCGCTTAGCATAATACCCTCTAGTTCTAGCCACGTTCCTGCAAATGGTAAGATTTTATTTTTTTGATGGCTGAGTTTACATATACTATATAAACATCCTCTTTATCCATTCATCTGTCAAGGGACATCTGGGCTGTTTCCATAGATATAGTGGTTTTCCTCATTTTTTATTACAGTTTTTAGTATAAAGTCTAAATTTTTTGATATCCTTTAGCATGACAAAGTGTTTTCCACCCCCTCACCTTCAATCTGGAGGTATTTTGGGGTCTAAAATGAACCTCTTTCAAAAACAGCATTTCAATGGGTCTAGCTTTTTTTTTCCCCCAAACTGATACACTGTGTCTTTTGTTAGGGGCATTTATCCCATTTATATTCAGAGTAACTGTTGAAAGCTGAATTTAGTGCCATTTTACTACCTGTAAAGTAACTCTGTAGATTGTCTCTGTTTCTCTCTGGTTTATGTTAATTTTGGGTGACTGGGTGACGGGCACTGAGGAGGGCACTTGAGGGGATGAGCACTGGGTATTATTCTGTATGTTGGCAAATTGAACACCAATAAAAATAAATTTATTAAAAAAATTTGGGCTCTCTTCACTTAAAGGATTCCCTTTAATATTTCTTGCAGGGCTGGTTTTCTGATCAATGATTCTTTTATTTTCTGTTTGTACTGGAAGCTTTTTATCTCTCCTTCAATTCTGAATGAATCTTTCTGGATAAAGTATTCTTGGCTGCAAAGTTTTCTCATTTAATACCCTGTATATATCATGCCAGTACCTTCTGGCCTTCCAGGTCTCTGTGGACATGTATGCCACAGCCTTATGTTTCTAGACTGGTAGATTAAGGACCTCATGTCCCAAACTGAATTCTGGATTTTGTCTCTGAAACTTACAAGTTTCACTATTATATGTCGAGTTGTTGAGCTATTTTTATTATTGATTTTGAGGGGGGTTCTTTGTGTCTCCTGGACTTGAATTCCTGTTTCCTTCCCCAGATTAAAGAAGCTCTTCTCTATTATTTGCTCCAGTATACCTTCTTTCCCTCTCTCTCCTTTCTCTTCTTCTTGGATCCCAATTATTTTAATATTGTTTCACTTTATGGTATCACTTATTTCTCAAAATTTCCCCTCATCATCCAATAGTTGTTTATCTATCTATTTCTCAGCTTTATTCTCCATCGTTTTGTCTTTTATATTGCTAATTCTCTCTTCTGTCTTATTTATCCCAGCAGTTAAAACCTCCATTTTTTTATTGCACCTCATTAATGGCCTTTTTGATTTCTACCTCATTAGAGTTTGTTTCTTTTATTTCTCCAGAAAGGGATTCTCTAGTGTCTTCTATGTTTTTTTCAAGCCCAACTAGTATCTTTATAATCATTATTCTGAAATCTAGTTCCAACATCTTACTTATATCCATACTGATTAGGTCACTAGCAATAGGTACTGCCTCTTGTTCTCTTTTTGAGGTGAGTTTTCCCATTTTGTCATTCTGTCCAGAGAACAATAGATGAAGAAGAGAACAAGATACTAAAATAGAAACAATGAACCTAGAGAAATATACACTAAAATCAGTACAGACCTGAAGCCAAAAAGAAAATTTAAGAGAGAGAGAGAATATAATCTGACAGGTTAACAGAACAGAGAAATACACTAAATCCTGTCTGTATTTTGGTCTATTTTTTAGAAAACTAGATCCCTAAATTGGAAAGAAATAAATTATATATATATAAATATATATATTTATATATAAATATAAATTATAAAAACCAATTATATATATATATATATTATTTTTCCTTAATGCTGGAGTTTTGTAGTTCTGTGTGATCAATAAATTTGGTATTAGCAGGATCTTCTAGGGGAGGGGCCAGTTGCACTGATTCCCAGGTGTCTTTGCCTGGTCAGAATTCATGGCCTTTGTCAGGGGACCAGGCTCAGTGTAAGGGGCTCTGGATTGCTCTACATGGCTTTTGTTCCCTGAAGGTTTTCTCTGCTTCTTTAGAAATGAGAATTAAAATAGTGGCCTCCTGATCTCCAGCCCTGGAGCTAAAAGATTATACCTTCCCCACTCTTCAGTGCACCCTCAGGGAAAAGCAATTACTCTTATCTCCCTGGTTTCTGACAACACTCTGTTAACCCATTCTGTAGCCAAGCATTTCTATCTGAGGCATGAGATCCTGTTTTGAGTCTCTGAACCCTGCAGACTCCTGCAGAGTGTACCCACACTGCTCCTCCTGGGGGAGAGAGGAAGGTCTCACTGTAGATCTGGAACTTGTTGGACCCCTGCTTAGAGAGCAGTCACCCAACCATACTGTGGTTTGCAGTGTATGGCAACACCAAGGTGAAAGCCAATTTCTGGCCTTGCAGCTGGCTTCCCTGCTTTGATACCTGAGAACTCTGCCACCTTCAGGCACTTCTGGTCTTCCCGTGACCCCAAGGATCCTGAGACCACTCTGTCCTACCTAGGATTCTGCCCCACTTTGCTCCCTGAGCACCTTCCAGGCAGGGATGTCTCTCAGTAGAGCAGACTTCTAAAAGTTCTGATTTTGTGCTCCACTGCCATTTCACTTTCTGCTGCTGGCTGAGTTATGCTCCCCTCCCCAAGTCTATCTTCCCATATATGACTTCAGATTCACTTCTCCATATCCCCTACCTTGCAGAAAGTCATTACTTTTCTATTTTAGAGTTGCAGTTATTCTTTTATTAGATCTCTGGTTGAGTTCACAGGTGTTCAGAATGATTTGATAGCTTTCTAGCTGAATTCTTGGGACTAGATGAAACCAAGTTCTCCTCCTCCTCTGCTATATTGAACTATCTCCCAGAAGCATTTTCTTCTTCAACTCAGAACCTTATTTCACTTGTATGCCCAAATTTTCTCTGAACCCACACAATTACAGACTTTCATTTGACCTGCTGCAACTTTCCCTTCTCAAGGACAATTGTTATTATTATAATAATGAATTATTGGGTTGTTCTGTTTTCCCATCTCAGGGAGCAAGCCCTAGACTTGGTGATCCAGGAATCTCCAGCAGCTAATTCCTGAAATTCTGGCAGTACGTGATCTATGCCAGGAGTGGGATATGTAGGTCCTTCCTATATCCCAACACCCGTCCAGGGGGTTCTCATGTCTATGGGTTCTCCTGAAACCATTCTCTTCACCCCACAAGAACCCTTGATTGAGTGTCCCTGTCCCCTAACTGGAACTCCAAGCATTTGTTACTAAGTCCTGTTTCACAAGGCAAGAGAAAAGTGCTAAGTTTTAGAATTCTCTAAGTGTATTGGCTGTAAAGAAAACTAATAATTTATTTACAAAACATGAGACACCTGAGTGGCGTCTGCCTTTGGCTCAGGTCATGATCCTGGAGGCCCTGGGATCAGCATCGAGTCCCACACTGGGCTCCCTGTGAGGGGCCTGCTTCTCCCTCTGCCTGTGTCTCTGCCTCCCTCTCTCTGTGTCTCTCATGAATGAATAAATAAATAAAATCTTAAAAAAAAAAACAAAAATCATAAGTGTTCAGATTTCTCTGAAACAAAAATCATTTTATATATAAAGTTAAACACAAAGCCGTTTCTGATGGGAAATTTCTTTGTGAATATATCACTTGAAAGGCTTTATAAATATCAATTAAATATTAACAAATCAAGAAAGGAAAAGTAGTATAAAAAGACAACAGGTGAGTCTTTAAAAATCCATGAATCATATGCAATTAAGTATAGATGATATTCTAAATATATTAAACAAATGCTAAAAAGAAGTATTGAAAAGGAAAAGTTACATGCTAAATTGAATAATTGTTCTAGCACTGGCTTATACTCCCTGATTAAATGAACAAAACTCAAAAAATGGGGAAGGTGGGGTACAGATAAATGTGCAATAAATCGCTCATAATAATAAATACAGTAATGACATCTTCAATGCTTTCCTCCCACATTAGTTGTAATCCAAAGAATTTCTACATAAAACATACCCAATTTGGTGCACAAAATTGTTTGACTGTTGTAGCAATAAAATCATACTGAAAAATAATCACCAAATGCCTGGGGCTAGTTCATCCTTTATTTGATAGCTATTTAAATACAGAAGCAGTAGTAAATACTACTTATGTGGAGAAGTTGCCAACTGGAGTCTAAATTGTGTTCTTCCCTAGATTCAAATATACTAGATCTGTCTGGAGGCCTCAAGAAAACTGTCACTATTTTCATGCCAAACACTATTATCTCCATTACCTACAGCACGATTTTTTAAACATATCCGACCATATATTTGAAAGATATATTAACCCCTGTTTATTTCAGAATTATTAGCAATAGCTAAGGTATGGAAGCAACCCAAGTGTCCACTGATAGATGAATGGATAAAGAATTGCTATATATATAGTGAAATATTACTCAATCATAAAAGGAATGAAACCTTGACATTTGCAACATCATAGATGGACCTAGAGGGAATTACGATAAGTGAAATAAGTCAGACAAAGACACATGTTTTCATGATTTGATGTCCAATCTAAAAAGATAAAACAAATGAACAAACAAACAAAAATGGTCTCAAATACAAGACAGATTGAGGCTTGTCAGAGGAGAGGTGTCTGTGTGGATGGATGAAATAGATAAGGGGAACTAAAAGATACAAATTTCTAATTATAAAATAAATAAATCGGGATCCCTGTGTGGCGCAGCGGTTTGGCGCCTGCCTTTGGCCCAGGGCGTGATCCTGGAGACCCGGGATCGAATCCCACATCCGGCTCCCGGTGCATGGAGCCTGCTTCTCCCTCTGCCTGTGTCTCTGCCTCTCTCTCTCTCTGTGACTATCATAAATAAATAAAAATAATAAATAAAAATTTAAAAAAAAATAAAAAAAATAAAAATAAATAAAAAAATAAAAAAATAAAAAAAAATAATAAATAAAAATTTAAAAAAAATAAAAAAATAAAAAAAATAAAAAAATAAAAAAAAGATTTTAAAATAAATAAATCATACAGATGAAAAGTACAGCATAAGGAATATAGTCAGTAATATTGTAATAACGTTGCATGGTGACAGATGGTGACTACATTTATTGTAGTGAGTGCTGAGTAATGTATAGAATTGTCAAATCAATGTTATGCAACTGAAATTAATATATTATATTAATATATTGTATAATTGTATAATATATACAATATATTGTATGCCAAGTATAGTTCAATAATAAATAAGTCAGACAAATTGAAACAGTTGCATTAAACTAATTAATTAATAATATAGAGATCAACCCTTTTCTCTTAAAATACTCATAAAATGTGACATACTTTCATCTTAAATTATAAAATATATGTTGACCTTAAAAATCATTTTTCTCCTTAATAATATAGTCATATCCTCACCTCAGGTGAAACATCAAGTCTATTATTTACTGTTTGTATCATATTTTTCATTCAGATACTCATCAAAGTAAAGAAGAGAAGGTGCACATTTTCCAGTATTTGTGTTGTCTTGAATTAGTCTACTTAAAATTATTTCGGCTAATATAACATATTTGTGTTCTGCTCCTTTTTTCCTACTCTGTGGAAAAAAGACTGGTAACACTATGGCTATTTAGTAGTTAAGTTATTCCTGTTGTGGTATACTAAAGTATACAAAGGCTGAGGAAGAGAAACCATCAGCCACCTTCTACTCAGAAAATTTCTGAGTTAATTAACAAGAGCCATTTTGGAAGTTAATAGACTTAAGTTCTGTAACTAATTGTGCCTCTGTAAAATCATTATATGGTCTTACATTTAATTCCAACACCAGGAAAAGTACACTTGTTCTAAATCATTGACTTTATATAAATGAACATCCAAAGGCACCTTTTAAATGCCTTGTGAATATTCAAACTAAACACTTTAAATCACACATATAAAAGCCAATTATTTCACAACATAAATGTCTCAAGAACTGACGGAGTCTTAAAACACAGGAATTGGCAGATACATTGCAATAGATTTAATTCTGCTCAATTTTTTTAATTTAGTAAAGCTGTAGAATATTCAATTCCCATTTCAATTAATCCCCCTGCCAAAGAAGCTGGCAATCAATGGTTTCCTTCTTTTAATATTTCATGTGGTGTTTTGGGAAAGTACGGTAGGTACTGAGAGTAATTTAGGGCAAAGGAGACAAACCCTACCAGCTACCTTTTTTTTTTCTTTCTTCATAGATGAAAGTAAATATTGCTACCTCTGCATTGTCAAAACAGCAATTTATCTGTTTATTGTAGAGTGAAGAAAAAGGCAGAAGAGCCCATTCTTAAGATATTTGCATTGGCAAGAATAAAATCTTATTCTCCTCCTTAAATTTGTTAAGTGACTATTCCAGATAACAGCAATATTTTGGAAGTAATATGATTGACACTTATTGGTGTTGACTTAGTGTGAAAACGGTTTTACTCTCAAAATGATTTTTTTTCTCAAAATGATTAATTGGAATTTTATTTAAATAAAGATAGAATTCATACAAATAACTGACATAAGTTTCTCTCCACTAGTCATCACAATAAGATGTCTATAACTATTAACACTCATTCTAACTTATAGACAAACACTAGTGGGAAAGGAAAAATATGGGGGTTATACAGTATAGTATTGATAAACAGGATTTATCTTTGGCTACAGATAGTCACTACACAGTTTTCCAGACTGGCTGCACCAGTTCACATTCCCACCAACAGTGAAAGAGGGTTCCCTTTTCTTCACATCCTCTCCAACATTTGTGGTTTCCTGCCTTGTTAATTTTCCCCATTCTCATTGGTGTGAGGTGGTATCTCATTGTGGTTTTGATTTGTATTTCCCTGATGGCAAGTGATGCAGAGGATTTTCTCATGTGCTTGTTGGCCACGTCTATGTCTTCCTCTGTGAGATTTCTGTTCATGTCTTTTGCCCATTTCATGATTGGATTGTTTGTTTCTTTGCTGTTGAGTTTAATAAGTTCTTTATAGATCTTGGAAACTAGCCCTTTATCTGATACGTCATTTGCAAATATCTTCTCCCATTCTGTAGGTTGTCTTTTAGTTTTGTTGACTGTTTCTTTTGCTGTGCAGTCCATCTGCATTTTATCTCATGCATGCTGGCTGAGTTTCAAATCTCCAACCATTAGGGACTTAGTGTGGCCCACACCCACACTAGTCCACTGGGAAGGGTCTCACTGTGCTGGGGCTGCTGCCAGTTTGTCCCAGAAGGTCAGTCACACCAATGAACTGGAGTTTAGAGTTTAAAACAAAGTGTAACAAAACCCTGAGTCCACGTTAGCTGCCCTTGGCAGATGTCTCTGTCCATATACTTAATGGGTGTGGGAGTGCCATGGTTCTCATGTCCCTTTGTCCCCCAAGGGACAGTGCTACCTCTTTCAGATGGATTTCAAGAGGAGGGGAATGTTTCTCCCAGGGCATCATGGAAATCCAAAAATCACACAATCTGTTGCAGGCCCTGCCCTCCTTTACACAGGAGCCTGGCAGCACCTGCCAGGCTCCACACTGGCCATGGCACATGCTTCGAAAATTCCAGTCTTTAAGCTCCACTGGCTGTAAAATTTCACAATAATCATCCTCTCTCTTTTTCCCAGTCAATGGCTTTGGGAAAGTGCTTTCCTTGTGTGATAATTTCTCTCTCTCTCTCTCTCTCTCTCTCTCTCTCTCTCTCTCTCTCTCAATTGCCACTCTCTATGATCAGGACTCCTTCCATTCCACAGAACCTGTGATCCTTTTTTTCTCCAATATCATGTCTGCAATCCTACCCTATATGATATGGCATCTTCTCTCCCTCTAGTTGTGCAATTTGTTCATCTGTTCTCTCAGTCTTCAGATCAATTTTTTTGTTTGTTAAGAATTATTTGATATTTAGCTACTGTATTTGCTAGAGGAAGCAAGTACAGGGTCTTCAACTTCACCATCTTAATTCTTTCCCCTCATATATTTTTAAGTGCTGTTGTTAGTTGCATAAGTATATAGGATTAGTTCCCATTAATAAACCATTACTTCTATCATTCTGAAATAACCTTTTTTATGTTTGATAAAGTTCTTTGTACTGAAATTATTTTATTCAGAAATTATTTAATTTAATTCAAAATATTTTCAATTTGAATGCTGAAATTATTTATTAATTTAAATAAATTAATTTTTTATTGGTGTTCAATTTACCAACATACAGAATAACACCCAGTGCTCACCCCGTCAAGTGCCCCCCTCAATGCCCATCACCCATTCACCCCCACCCCCCGCCCTACTCCCCTTCCACCACCCCTAGTTCGTTTCCCAAAGTTAGGAGTCTTTATGTTCTGTCGCCCTTTCTCATATTTCCCACACATTTCTTCTTCCTTCCCTTCTATTCCCTTTCACTAATATTTATATTCCCCAAATGAATGAGAACATACACTGTTTGTCCTTCTCCGATTGACTTACTTCACTCAGCATAATACCCTCCAGTTCCATCCACGTTGAAGCAAATGGTGGGTATTTGTCGTTTCTAATGGCTGAGTAATATTCCATTGTATACATAAACCACATCTTCTTTATCCATTCATCTTTGGATGGACACCGAGGCTCCTTCCACAGTTTGGCTATTGTGGCCATTGCTGATAGAATCATCGGGGTGCAGGTGTCCCGGCGTTTCATTGCATCTGTATCTTTGGGGTAAATCCCCAACAGTGCAATTGCTGGGTCGTAGGGCAGGTCTATTTTTCACTCTTTGAGGAACCTCCACACAGTTATCCAGAGTGGCTGCACCAGTTCACATTCCCACTAACAGTGTAAGAGGGTTCCCTATTCTCCGCATCCTCTCCAGCATTTATGGTTTCCTGCCTTGTTAATTTTCCCCATTCTCACTGGTGTGAGGTGGTATCTCATTGTGGTTTTGATTTGTATTTCCCTGATGGCAAGTGATGCAGAGCATTTTCTCATGTACATGTTGGCCATGTCTATGTCTTCCTCTGTAAGATTTCTCTTCACGTCTTTTGCCCATTTCATGATTGGATTTTTTGTTTCTTTGGTGTTGAGTTTAATAAGTTCTTCATAGATTTTGAAAACTAGCCCTTTATCTGATATGTCATTTGCAAATATCTTCTCCCATTCTGTAGGTTGTCTTATAGTTTTGTTGACTGTACACTTTGCTGTGCAGAAGCTTCTTATCTTGGTGAAGTCCCAATAGTTCATTTTTGCTTTTGTTTCTTTTGCCTTCATGGATGTATCTTGCAAGAAGTTACTGTGGCCGAGTTCAAAGAGGGTGTTGCCTGTGTTCTCCTCTAGGATTTTGATGGTATCTTGTCTCATATTTAGATCTTTCATCCATTTTGAGTTTTTATTTGTGTATGGTGAAAGAGAGTGGTCTATTTTCATTCTTCTGCATGTGGATGTCCAATTTTCCCAGCACCATTTATTGAAGAGACTGTCTTTCTTCCAATGGATAGGCTTTCCTCCTTTATTGAATATTAGATGACCATAAAGTTCAGGGTCAACTTCTGGGTTCTCTATTCTGTTCCATTGATCTATGTGTCTGCTTTTGTGCCAGTACCACACTGTCTTGATGACCGCAGCTTTGTAGTACAACCTGAAATCTGGCATTGTGATGACACCAGGTATGGTTTTCTTTTTTAAAATTCCCCTGGCTATTCGGGGTCTTTTCTGATTCCCCACAAATCTTAAAATAATTTGTTCTAACTCTCTGAAGAAAGCCCATGGTATTTTGAAAGGGATTGCATTAAACGTGTAAATTGCCCTGGGTAACATTGACATTTTCACAATATTAATTCTGCCAATCTATTGCATGGAATATTTTTTCCATCTCTTTGTGTCTTCCTCAATTTCTTTGAGGAGTATTCTATAGTTCTTAGAATATAGATTCTTTACCTCTTTGGTTAGGTTTATTCCTAGGTATCTTATGCTTTTGGGTACAATTGTAAATGGGATTGACTCCTTAATTTCTCTTTCTTCAGTCTCATTGTTAGTGTATAGAAATGCCATTGATTTCTGGGCATTGATTTTGTATCCTGCCACGCTACCAAATTGCTGTATGAATTATAGCAATCTTGGGGTGGAGGCTTTTGGGTTTTGTATGTAGAGTATCATGCCATCAGGAAAGAGGGAGAGTTTGACTTCTTCTTTGCCAATTCTAATGTCTTTAATGTCTTTTTACATTAAAAGTAATTGTCTGATTCCTGAGGCTAGGACTTCCAGTACGATGTTGAATAGAAGTGGGGAGAGTAGACATCCCTGTCTTGTTCCTGATCTTAGGGGAAAGGCTCCCAGGGCTTCCCCATTGAGAATGATATTTGCTGTGGGTTTTTTGTAGATGGCTTTTAAAATGTCGAGGAATTAGTTTCCATGAATCTTTTTAATTCTTCCTTAATTTCCTGGTTGACCCTTTCATCTTTTAGCAGGATGGTCCTTAACCTCCACGTGTTTGTGGTTCTTCCAAACATCTTGTTGTGATTTAGTTCTAATTTCAAGGCATTATGGTCTGAGAATATACAGGGGACTATCCCGATCTTTTGGTATCGGTTCAGACCCGCTTTGTGACCCAGTATGTGGTCTATTCTGGAGAAAGTTCCATGTGCCCTTGAGAAGAATGTGTATTCAGTTGAGTTTGGATGTAAAGTTCTGTAGATATCTGTGAAATCCATCTGGTCCAGTGTATCATTTAAAGCTCTCGTTTCTTTGGATATGTTGTGCTTAGAAGACCTATCAAGGGTAGAAAGAGCTAGATTGAAGTCACCAAGTATAAGTGTATTACTGTCTAAGTTTTTCTTCAGTTTGGTTATTAATCGGTTTAAATATTTGGCAGCTCCCACATTCGGGGCATATATATTGACGATTGTTAAGTCCTCTTGTTGGATAGAACCTTTGTGTATGAGATAGCGTCCCTCTTCATCTCTCACGACAGTCTTCAGGGTAAATTTTAATTTATCTGATATAAGGATGGCTACCCCTGCTTTCTTTTGAAGACCATTTGAATGGTAAATGGTTCTCCAACCTTTTATTTTCAGGTTGTAGGTGTCCTTCTGTCTAAAATGAGTCTCTTGTAGACAGCAAATAGATGGGTCCTGCTTTTTTATCCAGTCTGAAACCCTGCACCTTTTGATTTTTCATGGAAACTATTGAGAATGAAGATACAACAATTCAAAATCTTTGGGATGCAACAAAAGCAGTCCTGAGGGGGAAATACATTGCAATACAAGCATCCATTCAAAAACTGGAAAGAACTCAAATACAAAAGCTCACCTTACACATGAAGGAGCTAGAGAAAAAAAACAGCAGATGGACCCTACACCCAGCAGAAGAAGAGAGTTAATTAATATTCGAACAGAACTCAACGAAATTGAGACCAGAAGAACTGTGGAACAGATCAACAGAACCAGGAGTTGGTTCTTTGAAAGAATTAATAAGATAGATAAACCATTAGCCAACCTTATTAAAAAGAAGAGAGAGAAGACTCAAATTAATAAAATCATGAATGCGAAAGGAGAGATCACTCCCAACACCAAGGAAATACAAACAGTTTTAAAAACATATTATGAACAGCTCTACGCAAATAAATTAGGCAACCTAGAAGAAATGGACGCATTCCTGGAAAGCCACAAACTACCAAAACTGGAACATGAAGAAATAGAAAACCTGAACAGGCCAATAACCAGGGAGGAAATTGAAGCAGTCATAAAAAACCTCCCAAGACACAAGAGTCCAGGGCCAGATGGCTTCCCAGGGGAATTCTATCAAACGTTTAAAGAAGAAATCATACCTATTCTACTAAAACTGTTTGGAAAGATAGAAAGAGACAGAGTACTTCCAAATTCGTTCTACAAGGCCAGCATCACCTTAATTCCAAAACCAGACAAAGACCCCACCAAAAAGGAAATTTACAGACCAATATCCCTGATGAACATGGATGCAAAAATTCTCAACAAGATACTAGCCAATAGGATCCAACAACACATTAAGAAAATTATTCACCATGACCAAGTAGGATTTATCCCCGGGACACAAGGCTGGTTCAACACTTGTAAAACCATCAATGTGATTCATCATATCAGCAAGAGAAAAACCAAGAACCATATGATCATCTCATTAGATGCCGAGAAAGCATGTGACAAAATACAGCATCCATTCCTGATCAAAACCCTTCAGAGTGTTGGGATAGAGGGAACTTTCCTCGACATCTTAAAAGCCATCTACAAAAAGCCCACAGCAAATATCATTCTCAATGGGGAAGCACTGGGAGCCTTTCCCCTAAGATCAGGAACAAGACAGGGATGTCTACTCTCCCCACTTCTATTCAACATTGTACTGGAAGTCCTCACCTCAGGAATCAGACAACAAAAAGACATTAAAGGCATTCAAATTGGCAAAGAAGAAGTCAAACTCTCCCTCTTTCCTGATGACAAGATACTCTACGTAGAAAAACCAAAGGTCTCCACCCCAAGATTGCTAGAACTCATACAGCAATTTGGTAGCATGGCAGGATACAAAATCAATGCCCAGAAATCAATGGCATTTCTATACACTAACAATGAGACTGAAGAAAGCGAAATTAAGGAGTCAATCCCATTTACAATTGCACCCAAAAGCATAAGATACCTAGGAATAAACCTAACCAAAGAGGTAAAGAATCTATATTCTAAGAACTATAGAACACTCCTGAAAGAAATTGAGGAAGACACAAATAGATGGAAAAATATTCCATGCTCATGGATTGGCAGAATTAATATTGTAAAAATGTCAATGTTACCCAGGGCAATTTACACGTTTAATGCAATCCCAATCAAAATACCATGGACTTAAAAAAAAAAAATACCATGGACTTTCTTCAGAGAGTTAGAACAAATTATTTTAGGATTTGTGTGGAATCAGAAAAGACCCCGAATACCCAGGGGAATTTTAAAAAAGAAAACCATAGCTGGTGGCATCACAATGCCAGATTTCACATTGTACTTCAAAGCTGTGGTCATCAAGACAGTGTGGTACTGGCACAAAAGCAGACACATAGATCAATGGAACAGAATAGAGAACCCAGAAGTGGACCCTCAACTTTATGGTCAACTAATATTCGATAAAGGAGGAAAGCCTATCCATTGGAAGAAAGACAGTCTCTTCAATAAATGGTGTTGGGAAAATTGGAAATCCACATGCAGAAGAATGAAACTGGACCACTCTCTTTCACCATACAAAATGATAAACTCAAAATGGATGAGAGATCTCAATGTGAGACAAGATTCCATCAAAATCCTAGAGCAGAACACAGGCAACACCCTTTTTGAACTTGGCCACAGTAACTTCTTAGAAATACATCCACAAAGGCAAAGAAACAAAAGCAAAAATGAACTATTGGGACTTCATCAAGATAAGAAGCTTTTGCACAGCAAAGGATACAGTCAACAAAACTGAAAGACAACCTACAGAATGGGAGAAGATATTTGCAAATGGCGTATCAGATAAAGGGCTAGTTTTCAAAATCTCTAAAGAACTTATTAAACTCAACACCAAAGAAACAAAAAATCCAATGATGAAATGGGCGAAAGACATGAAGAGAAATCTTACAGAGGAAGACATGGACATGGCCAACATGCACATGAGAAAATGCTCTGCATCACTTGCCATCAGGGAAATACAAATCAAAACCACAATGAGATACCACCTCACACCAGTGAGAATGTGGAAAATTAACAAGGCAGGAAACAACAAATGTTGGAGAGGATGCGGAGAAAAGGGAACCCTCTTACACTGTTGGTGGGAATGTGAACTGGTGCAGCCACTCTGGAAAACTGTGTGGAGGTTCCTCAAAGAGTGAAAAATAGACCTGCCCTACGACCCAGCAATTGCACTGTTGGGGATTTACCCCAAAGATTCAGATGCAATGAAACGCCGGGACACCTGCACCCCGATGTTTCCAGCAGCAATGTCCACAATAGCCAAACTGTGGAAGGAGCCTTGGTGTCCGTCAAAAGATGAATGGATAAAGAAGATGTGGTTTATGTATACAATGGAATATTACTCAGACATTAGAACGACAAATACCCACCATTTGCTTCAACGTGGATGGAACTGGAGGGTATTATGCTGAGTGCAGTAAGTCAATTGGAGAAGGACAAACAGTGTATGTTCTCATTCATTTGGGGAATATAAATAATAGTGAAAGGGAATAGAAGGGAAGGGAGAAGAAATATGTGGGGAAATATGAGAAAGGGAGACAGAACATAAAGACTCCTAACTCTGGGAAACGAACTAGGGGTGGTGGAAGGGGAGGAGGGCGGGGGTGGAGGGGAATGGGTGATGGGCACTGAGGCGGACACTTGACGGGATGAGCACTGGGTGTTTTTGTGAATGTTGGTAAATTGAACACCAATAAAAATTAATTAAAAAAAAAAGAATGAAAGTGAAAAAAGGGTCGGGGAAGCAAACAGTAATCAAGAAGAAAAAAAAAAAAAACCGCAGGGGAATATCTTCTGATTCTGTATACTTTAAGTCCCTTGACTTCCCCTGGAACTTGTCAGTCTAGCTGGTCTTCTGGGGGAGGGGCCTGTTGCGCTGATTTTCAGGTGTTAGCACTTGGGGGAGCTGCTCTGCCCCCTGCCTGGTGCAGGGCTCAGTGGGTGTTGTTTACCCTGTGAGGCCGCAGGAGGAACAACCCCAGTGGCTGGGCCAACTCTGGAAACCGGGATTCAGCCCCCACAGGAACTTTGGAGCACTCCCCCTGCAGGGCCTGGAGGCTCCGGGGCCGGGCCGCTGATCTGCTCAGCTCGGGGCAGGAGCATCCTTGCTGTCCTGGGCCCTCCTGGCCTCTGCCTGTCCCGGGGGTGGCCAGATCCTGGGCTGTGTCCGGCGCCCTGTGCTTCCGGGCCTGCGCTGTTGGATTCGCGCTCCCGGCCGCGCAGCCCCCTCCGCGGAGCCCCCGCCGGAGCCCCTGCGAGGTGCTCCCAGGTCCCACCGTGAGCGCTGCAGCCCTTAGGGAGCTTGGCGCACTCTCCTGGGCGCACAGGTGCCTGTTAGTGTCCCAGGGAGCCCGAGGGCATCCCCGCCCTCCTGAGTCCTGCTCTAACTCCCTGTGGGCGCCTTTCTGCCCGGGAAGATTGGTGCAGCTCCTGCTTCTCCGGGATGGGGCTCTCCTGTCCTGGGGACTCTCGCTGGGGCCTTAGCCCGGCTCCTCGCGGGGCCCCTCACCCTTGGATGACTTTTGTTTCTTTATTTCTTTTTTCCCCGTCTTCCTACCTTGATAGAAGCACGAACTCTTCTCACTATAGCATTCCATCTGGTCTCTCTTTAAATCTCAGGCCGAATTCGTAGATTTTCAGGATGATTTGAAGGTTATCTAGGAAATTTGGTGGAGACAGGTGATTTGGAGACCATACTCTTCCACCATCTTACCCCTCCTCCTCCTGAAATTATTTAAATCAAAATATTATTGTATATACTTATTATTATTGATTTTTTATAGTATTGTGTACTGGTCTCAGCCTATCAATAACCAATGTTGTGGCTGGAACAGCTCTTGTTTTTTGTTTTTTTTTTTATTGTGATTGCAAGATGTTCTTCAGCAACAACTATCAGGATACTTTGAAAGGACAAAAGCTTATAACTTATAGGTCTTAAAAATAACTGAGGACTCACAATGAAGCCATGCACAGAGAGAGCACAAATTCCCAAAGTTCTCTGTTTGTTAAAAAACTAATTAATTAATTAATTGGAGTTCAATTTGCCAACATATAGCGTATCACCCAGTGCTTATCCTGTCAGTGCCCGTCACCCAGTAACCCCTACCCCCCGCCCACCTCCCTTTCCTACCCCTTGTTCATTTCCCAGAGTTAGAAATCTTTCATGTTCTGTCACCCTCTCTGATATTTCCCACTCTTTTTCTCTCCTTTCCCCTTTATTCCCTTTCACTATTTTTATATTCCTCAAATGAATGAGACCATATAATGTTTGTCCTTCTCCGATTGACTTATTTTACCCAGCATAATACCTTCCAGTTCCATCCATGTCAAAGAAAATGGTGGGTATTTGTCATTTCTAATGGCTGAGTAATATTCCATGGTATACACAGACCACATCTTCTTTATCCATTCATCTTTCGATGGACACCAAGGCTCCTTCCACAGTTTGGCTATTGTGGACATTGCTGACATAAACATTGGGGTGCAGGTGTTCTGGTGTTTCACTGCATCTTTATCTTTGGGGTAAATCCCCAGCAGTGCAATTGCTGGGTCGTAGGGCGGGTCTATTTTTAACTCTTTGAGTAACCTCCACACAGTTAACTCTTTGAGTAACCTCCACACAGTTTTCCAGAGTGGCTGCACCAGTTCACATTCCCACCAATAGTGAAAGAGGGTTCCCCTTTCTCCACATCTTCTCCAACTTTGTTGTTTCCTTTTTTGTGAATTTTCCCCATTCTCACTGGTGTGAGGTGGTAACTCATTGTGGTTTTGATTTCTATGTCCCTGATGGCAAGTGATGAGGAGCATTTTCTCATGTGCTTGTTGACCATGTCTATGTCTTCTTTGGTGAGATTTCTGTTCATGTCTTTTGCCCATTTCTTGATTGGAGTGTTTGTTTCTTTGCTGTTGAATTTAATACTATTTGATTTCTATTTGTCCCATATGTTCTTTGTTCCCCCGTCTCTATTTTTCAGCAATCTTTTAAATTAACTTAACATAATTTGTGATTGATTTTTATTTTCTTTGTTGCTTTTCATCCATAATTCTTCGGTTTGTTATTTTGCCTATAGTGTCAATCTTTAAATTGTCAAATTTTACATTTATGTGATATTGTGTATAATTAGTGCAATGGAGGATCTCAGCATTCAGGAACAGCTCGGAGGGGCTCGGGCGGCGGCTCCGCGGAGGGGGCTGCGCGGCTCCGGGAACAGCTCGGAGGGGCTCGGGCGGCGGCTCCGCGGAGGGGGCTGCGCGGCTCCGGGAACAGCTCGGAGGGGCTCGGGCGGCGGCTCCGCGGAGGGGGCTGCGCGGCTCCGGGAACAGCTCGGAGGGGCTCGGGCGGCGGCTCCGCGGAGGGGGCTGCGCGGCTCCGGGAACAGCTCGGAGGGGCTCGGGCGGCGGCTCCGCGGAGGGGGCTGCGCGGCTCCGGGAACAGCTCGGAGGGGCTCGGGCGGCGGCTCCGCGGAGGGGGCTGCGCGGCTCCGGGAACAGCTCGGAGGGGCTCGGGCGGCGGCTCCGCGGAGGGGGCTGCGCGGCTCCGGGAACAGCTCGGAGGGGCTCGGGCGGCGGCTCCGCGGAGGGGGCTGCGCGGCTCCGGGAACAGCTCGGAGGGGCTCGGGCGGCGGCTCCGCGGAGGGGGCTGCGCGGCTAAGATTAAAAAGCTACTGAGAAAATGCACTTTAGTCTGAGAAAGAAATCTAAAGAAGTTTTGTGTTAACTATTAACTATATTTTTTTTCATTTTTGTGTACTATGCTCTATCAGGTAGCTTGTATAAGAAATTTTTTCTATTTCTTTTCACCTAGTAATGATAATGTAACATAAATAATAATAATGTATAATACCCACATAAATATGCATTTATATATTTCTTTTATATTCATATATATATTGTAGATATATATTTGTACATGTCTTTATATTTCCATATATTATATGTATAATATTATATACATATAAGAGGTAAAGCATACTATATATACACTTTAAAGAAAATAATTATATAAATGAAATAAAAGTGTTTCTTGTACGTGTTTTTGTAGTTGTACTGTTTGGTTTCATTTTGAAAGCTTATTACAAAGAAAATTATCCTTAAACTGCTATAACACCACCTAGATTATTTATGTGCATATGAATACCAGTAAAAATATCAGCCTCTCATATAACACTTTCAATGCTTTCCAAAAAGGCACTTGGAGAGACCACTAAAGTTGTATTAGTTTTAGAATTAAAAATATTTTGGATAGAACATTAAAGTTAAAGAAATCAGTCCACTGAGGAGGGGCGGGGCAAGATGGCGGAGGAGTAGGGTCTCCAGGTCACCTGTCCTCAGCAAATTACCTAGAAAACCATCCAATCATCCTGAAAACCTACGAATTCGGCCTGAGATTTAAAGAGAGACCAGCTGGAACGCTACAGTGAGAAGAGTTCGCGCTTCTATCAAGGTAGGAAGACGGGGAAAAAGAAATAAAGGAACAAAAGGCCTCCAAGGGGGAGGGGCCCGCGAGGAGCCGGGCTGAGGCCGGGGCGAGTGTCCCCAGGACAGGAGAGCCCCGTCCCGGGAGGAGCATCCTCCCCGGGAATTGGGAGCGAGGGAGATCCCCATAAAGGCGGTGATGCCCTCGGGCTCCCTGGGGACAGTAACAGAGGAACTGCGCCCCGGAGAGTGAGCGGAGCTCCCTAAGGGCTGCAGCGCTCGGCGGGACCCGGAGCAGCTCGGAGGGGCTCGGGGCGGCGGCTCCGCGGAGGGGGCTGCGGGGCTCCGGAAACAGCTCGGCGGCGGCGGCTCGGGCGGAGGAAGAAGCTCCGCGCGGAGGGGGCTGCGCGGCTCCGGGAACAGCTCGGAGGGGCTCGGGCGGCGGCTCCGCGGAGGGGGCTGCGCGGCTCCGGGAACAGCTCAGCGGTGGCGGCTCGGGCGGAGGAAGAAGCTCCGCGCGGAGGGGGCTGCGCGGCTCCGGGAACAGCTCAGAGGGGCTTGGGCGGCGGCTCCGCGGAGGGGGCTGCGCGGCTCCGGGAACAGCTCAGCGGCGGCGGCTCGCGCAGAGGAAGAAGCTCCGCGCGGAGGGGGCTGCGCGGCTCCGGGAACAGCTCGGAGGGGCTCGGGCGGCGGCTCCGCGGAGGGGGCTGCACCGCCGGGAGCGCGAATCCAACAGCGCAGGCCCCGGAGCCCAGGGCGCCGGGACACAGCCCAGGATCCGGCCTCCCCCGGGACAGGCAGAGGCCGGGAGGGCCCAGGACAGCAAGGACGCTCCTGCCTGGAACTGAGCAGATCAGTGGCCCCGCCCCGGAGCCCCCAGGCCCTGCAGACGGAGAGCCCCGGAGCTACTGCGGGGGCTGACTCCAGGGTCCCAGAGCTGCCCCCGCCACTGTGGCTTCCTCCCGGGGCCTCACGGGGTGAACAACCCCCACCGAGCCCTGCACCAGGCAGGGGCAGAGCAGCTCCCCCAAGTGCTAACACCTGAGAATCAGCACAGCAGGCCCCTCCCCCAGAAGACCAGCGAGACGGACCAGTTCCAAGGGAAGTCAAGGGACTTAAACTACACAGAATCGGAAGATACTCCCCCGTGGTTTTTTTTGTTTTTTGTTTTTTTGTTTTTGTTTTTTTTTTTGTTTTGTTTTGTTTTGTGCTTTTTTTTCTCTCTCTTTCTTCTTGATTTCTGATTGCTTCCCCCACCCCCCCTTTTTTTTCTTTTTTCTCCTTTCTTTCTTTTTCTTTCTTTTTCTTCTCTTTTTCCCCTATTTTTTTCTTCTTTCTCTTTTTTCTTTTTCTCTTTTCTTTCCTTCTCTCTCTTTTTCTCCTTTTCCCAATACAATTTGTTTTTGGCCACTCTGCACTGAGCAAAATGACTAGAAGGAAAACCTCACCTCAGAAAAAAGAATCAGAAACAGCCCACTCTCCCACAGAGTTACAAAATATGGATTACAATTCAATGTCAGAAAGCCAATTCAGAAGCACTATTTTACAGCTACTGGTGGCTCTAGAAAAAACCATAAAGGACTCAAGAGACTTCATGACTGCAGAATTTAGATCCAATCAGGCAGAAATTAAAAATCAATTAAATGAGATGCAATCCAAGCTAGAAGTCCTAACGACGAGGCTTGACGAGGTGGAAGAACGAGTGAGTGACATAGAAGACAAGTTGATGGCAAAGAGGGAAACTGAGGAAAAAAGAGACAGGCAACTAAAAGACCATGAGGATAGATTAAGGGAAATAAATGATAGCCTGAGGAAGAAAAACCTACGTTTAATTGGGGTTCCTGAGGGCGCAGAAAGGGACAGAGGGCCAGAATATGTATTTGAACAAATCCTAGCTGAAAACTTTCCGAATCTGGGAAGGGAAACAGGCATTCAGATCCAGGAAATAGAGAGATCCCCCCCTAAAATCAACAAAAACCGTTCAACACCTCGACATTTAATAGTGAAGCTTGCAAATTCCAAAGATAAGGAGAAGATCCTTAAAGCAGCAAGAGAAAAAAAGTCCCTGACTTTTATGGGGAGGAATATTAGGGTAACAGCAGACCTCTCCACAGAGACCTGGCAGGCTAGAAAGGGCTGGCAGGATATATTCAGGGTCCTAAATGAAAAGAACATGCAACCAAGAATACTTTACCCAGCAAGGCTTTCATTCAAAATGGAAGGAGAGATAAAGAGCTTCCAAGACAGGCAGGAACTGAAAGAATATGTAACCTCCAAACCAGCTCTGCAAGAAATTTTAAGGGAGACTCTTAAAATTCCCCTTTAAGAAGAAGTTCAGTGGAACAATCCACAAAAACAAGGACTGAATAGATATGATGACACTAAACTCATATCTATCAATAGTAACTCTGAATGTGAACGGGCTTAATGACCCCATCAAAAGGCGCAGGGTTTCAGACTGGATAAAAAAGCAGGACCCATCTATTTGCTGTCTACAAGAGACTCATTTTAGACAGAAGGACACCTACAACCTGAAAATAAAAGGTTGGAGAACCATTTACCATTCAAATGGTCCTCAAAAGAAAGCAGGGGTTGCCATCCTTATATCAGATAAATTAAAATTTACCCCGAAGACTATAGTGAGAGATGAAGAGGGACACTATCTCATACTCAAAGGATGTATCCAACAAGAGGACTTAACACTCCTCAATATATATGCCCCAAATGTGGGAGCTGCCAAATATTTAAACCAATTGATAACCAAACTCAAGAAATACCTTGATAATAATACACTTATACTTGGTGACTTCAATCTAGCTCTTTCTACCCTGGATAGGTCTTCTAAGCACAACATCTCCAAAGAAACGAGAGCTTTAAATGATACAGTGGACCAGATGGATTTCACAGATATCTACAGAACTTTACATCCAAACTCAACTGAATACACATTCTTCTCAAGTGCACATGGAACTTTCTCCAGAATAGACCACATACTGGGTCACAAATCGGGTCTGAACCGATACCAAAAGATCGGGATAGTCCCCTGTATATTCTCAGACCATAATGCCTTGAAATTAGAACTTAATCAGAACAAGAAATATGGAAGGACCACAAACACGTGGAGGTTAAGGACCATCCTGCTAAAAGATGAAAAGGTCAACCAGGAAATTAAGGAAGAATTAAAAAGATTCATGGAAACTAATGAAAATGAAGATACAACCGTTCAAAATCTTTGGGATGCAGCAAAAGCAGTCCTGAGGGGGAAATACATCGCAATACAAGCATACATTCAAAAACTGGAAAGATCTCAAATTCAAAAGCTCACCTTACACATAAAGGAACTAGAGAAAAAGCAACAAATAGACCCCACCCCCAGCAGAAGAAGAGAGTTAATTAAAATTCGAGCAGAACTCAATGATATCGAGACCAAAAGAACTGTGGAACAGATCAACAGAACCAGGAGTTGGTTCTTTGAAAGAATTAATAAGATAGATAAACCATTAGCCAACCTTATTAAAAAGAAGAGAGAGAAGACTCAAATTAATAAAATCATGAATGAGAAAGGGGACATCACTACCAACACCAAGGAAATACAAACGATTTTAAAAACATATTATGAACAGCTGTACGCCAATAAATTAGGAAATCTAGAAGAAATGGACGCATTCCTGGAAAGCCACAAACTACCAAAACTGGAGCAGGAAGAAATAGAAAACCTGAACAGGCCAATAACCAGGGAGGAAATTGAAGCAGTCATCAAAAACCTCCCAAGACACAAGAGTCCAGGGCCAGATGGCTTCCCAGGGGAATTCTATCAAACGTTTAAAGAAGAAATCATACCTATTCTACTAAAGCTGTTTGGAAAGATAGAAAGAGATGGAGTACTTCCAAATTCGTTCTATGAGGCCAGCATCACCTTAATTCCGAAACCAGACAAAGACCCCACCAAAAAGGAGAATTACAGACCAATATCCCTGATGAACATGGATGCAAAAATTCTCAACAAGATACTAGCCAATAGGATCCAACAACACATTAAGAAAATTATTCACCATGACCAAGTAGGATTTATCCCTGGGACACAAGGCTGGTTCAACACTCGTAAAACCATCAATGTGATTCATCATATCAGCAAGAGAAAAACCAAGAACCATATGATCCTCTCATTAGATGCAGAGAAAGCATTTGACAAAATACAGCATCCATTCCTGATCAAAACCCTTCAGAGTGTTGGGATAGAGGGAACTTTCCTCGACATCTTAAAAGCCATCTACGAAAAGCCCACAGCAAATATCATTCTCAATGGGGAAGCACTGGGAGCCTTTCCCCTAAGATCAGGAACAAGACAGGGATGTCCACTCTCACCACTGCTGTTCAACATAGTTCTGGAAGTCCTCGCCTCAGCAATCAGACAACAAAAAGACATTAAAGGCATTCAAATTGGCAAAGAAGAAGTCAAACTCTCCCTCTTCGCCGATGACATGATACTCTACCTAGAAAACCCAAAAGCCTCCACCCCAAGATTGCTAGAACTCATACAGCAATTTGGTAGCGTGGCAGGATACAAAATCAATGCCCAGAAATCAATGGCATTTCTATACACTAACAATGAGACTGAAGAAAGAGAAATTAAGGAGTCAATCCCATTTACAATTGCACCCAAAAGCATAAGATACCTAGGAATAAACCTAACCAAAGAGGTAAAAGATCTATACCCTAAAAACTATAGAACACTTTTGAAAGAAATTGAAGAAGACACAAAGAGATGGAAAAATATTCCATGCTCATGGATTGGCAGAATTAATATTGTAAAAATGTCAATGTTACCCAGGGCAATTTATACGTTTAATGCAATCCCTATCAAAATACCATGGACTTTCTTCAGAGAGTTAGAACAAATTATTTTAAGATTTGTGTGGAATCAGAAAAGACCCCGAATAGCCAGGGGAATTTTAAAAAAGAAAACCTTAGCTGGGGGCATCACAATGCCAGATTTCAGGTTGTATTACAAAGCTGTGGTCATCAAGACAGTGTGGTAGTGGCACAAATACAGACACATAGATCAATGGAACAGAATAGAGAACCCAGAAGTGGACCCTGAAATGTACGGTCATCTAATATTCGATAAAGGAGGAAAGACTATCCATTGGAAGAAAGACAGTCTCTTCAATAAATGGTGCTGGGAAAATTGGACATCCACATGCAGAAGAATGAAACTGGACCACTCTCTTTCACCATACACAAAGATAAACTCAAAATGGATGAGAGATCTAAATGTGAGACAAGATTCCATCAAAATCCTAGAGGAGAACACAGGCAACACCCTTTTTGAACTTGGCCACAGTAACTTCTTGCAAGATACATCCACGAAGGCAAAAGAAACAAAAGCAAAAATGAACTATTGGGACTTCATCAAGATAAGAAGCTTTTGCACAGCAAAGGATACAGTCAACAAAACTAAAAGACAACCTACAGAATGGGAGAAGATATTTGCAAATGACATATCAGATAAAGGGCTAGTTTCCAAAATCTATAAAGAACTTATTAAACTCAACACCAAAGAAACAAACAATCCAATCATGAAATGGGCAAAAGACATGAAGAGAAATCTCACAGAGGAAGACATGGACATGGCCAACAAGCACATGAGAAAATGCTCTGCATCACTTGCCATCAGGGAAATACAAATCAAAACCACAATGAGATACCACCTCACACCAGTGAGAATGGGGAAAATTAACAAGGCAGGAAACCACAAATGTTGGAGAGGATGCGGAGAAAAGGGAACCCTCTTACACTGTTGGTGGGAATGTGAACTGGTGCAGCCACTCTGGAAAACTGTGTGGAGGTTCCTCAAAGAGTTAAAAATAGACCTGCCCTACGACCCAGCAATTGCACTGTTGGGGATTTACCCCAAAGATTCAGATGCAATGAAACGTCGGGACACCTGCACCCCGATGTTTCTATCAGCAATGGCCACAATAGCCAAACTGTGGAAGGAGCCTCGGTGTCCATCGAAAGATGAATGGATAAAGAAGATGTGGTTTATGTATACAATGGAATATTACTCAGCAATTAGAAACGACAAATACCCACCATTTGCTTCAACCTGGATGGAACTGGAGGGTATTATGCTGAGTGAAATAAGTCAATCGGAGAAGGACAAACAGTGTATGTTCTCATTCATTTGGAGAATATGAATAATAGTGAAAGGGAATATAAAGGAAGGGAAAAGAAATGTTGGGAAATATCAGGAAGGGAGACAGAACATAAAGACTCCTAACTCTGGGAAACGAACTAGGGGTGGTGGAAGGGGAGGAGGGCGGGTGTTGGAGGGGAATGGGTGACGGGCACTGAGGTGGACACTTGACGGGATGAGCACTGGGTGTTTTTCTGTATGTTGGTAAATTAAACACCAATAAAAGTTAAAAAAAAATAAAGTTAAAGAAATCAAATTAAAATGTTACATATGTATGTTTTAAAGTCAATTATGAAAAAAAAATAAAGTCAATTATGTTTTAATGAGTAACACATAAAAGAATATGATTTTGACTATAGAAATTAAATCATACTTTAATTCCACTTAAATCCACTTATATAAGTATTCAAACTACAAGAAAAAAGTATAAGGTAATAATAGTTGTCAAATATTTTACAATGTTCTCTAGTGTTCTCACAAACTTCAACACTTGATAGTCAATATGGCTCAGTAGAAAGATCACAGACTCTGGGAATTAAGAAATCATGTGAAATTCTAGCTATGTCACTTAGCAAATGTATGACATTGTCTTAATTATTTAATGTTTTCCAATATGCAATATATGAGTAATAATGCTTATTCATACTTCTATCCAAAATTTATGCATTGATTCCCAATTATTTATCAGACACTGGTTAAGAACTGGATAACATGGACATTCAAAGGATATTTTTAAATTAAGTAATTTAATGGATGGAAATTTTGTAACAATAATTGAGTGTCAATGGCTACTCAAAAAGTCAGCTTCTTATCAATAGCATTTCTCCCAGAACTAGATTGAATAATCCTGAAATTTGTATAAAACCACAAAAGTCCTCATATACCTAAGTATTCTTGAGAAAGAAAAAAAAATCTGGAAGTATCACTTTCGTAGATTTCAAAATAAAACTTAGTGTCTTTGGGATGCCTGGGTGGCTCAGTGGTTGAGCATCTGCCTTTGGCTCAGGATGAGGTCCTGGAGTCCCAGGATAGAGTCCCACATTGGGCTCCCTGCATGGAGCCTGCTTCTACTCCTTCTGCCTGTGTCTCTGCCTGTCTCTCATGAAAAAATAAATAAATAAAATCTTTAAAAAAAACAAACATAGTGTCTTCAACAAATAATGTTGGGCAAACTGGACAGCTATATACAAAATAATGAAACCTAACGACTATCTCACCCTATACCCAAAAATCAAATCACAATGAGTTAAGACTTAAATATAATCCATGAAACCATAAAAATCCTAGAAGTAAATATAAGCAATAACCTCTTGGGCATTGTCCTTAGCAGCACATTTTTAGATATGTCTCCTTAAGCAAGGGAAATGTAAGCAAAAATAAACTATTAAGACAACACCAATGACAGAAATCATCAACAAAACAAAAGATAGCCTACTGAATGGAAGAATATATTTGCAAATGATACATCCAATAAAGGATTAATATTCAAATTATATAACAAATTTATGCAATCGCACGTCAGAACCATAAAATTATCTGATTAAAAATGGACAGAGGACCTGAATTGACATTTTCCCAAAGAAGATATACAGATGGCCAACAGTCACATGAAAAGATGATCAAAGGAAACAAATGTGATCTGAAGGGAAACCTGCATCCCAATGTTTATAGCAGCAATGCCTACAATAGCCAAACTATGGAAAGAGCCCAGATGTCCATCAACAGATGAATGGATAAAGAAGATGTGATATCTTTTCCATTAATTTATATATATAAATTCCATAATTTTTTATGTCAAGATTTTATTAAGGCATGAGTTAAAGGGAATTATAGGAGTGAAGAAGGCATCAAATGGTACTTAGCTATTTTTAAGATTTTCATCTTAAAGAAATGCCTCAAATCTGGTTCTCAATTAAGGCAAGACTCAAACACAGCACTCCCCAAGGCCTTGAATATGGTCTTCCATGCATTTGGACTTTCTGTGCAAAGTGACTTTTGTTTGTTTACTTTGGTCTTGTTAATATTGAGTCCTTCTGTCTTCTAGTAATTAGGCAAGTGGTCCAGCTACTTCTGGAGAACCTGTTCTTTGACCGAGGCGAGGACAGCAGAAGTGGTTTCTGTCTCGGAGCCATCCCCGTTGGAGGTGGTCAAAAATTGACTGCAGGACACAAGACACCAAAAATAAAGTTTCGTCTCCATATATATATATAAATTCCATAAATTTATATATATAAATAATTACTCAGCCATAAAAATGGATGAAATATTACCACTTACAATGATGTGGATGGAACTAGAGGATATTATGCTAAATAAAATAAGTCAATCAGAGACAATTATCATATGGTTTCACTCATATGTGGAAAAAAACATACAAAACAGTGAATCATAGGAGAGAGGATGGAAAAGTATAATAAAACAAAATCACAGAGGGAGACAAACTACAAGATTCTTGACTATAGGAAACAAATAGGGTTGCTGGAGGGGAGGTGGGTAAAGGAATGGGGTAAATTGGTGATGGACATTAAGGAGGGCAAGTGATGTAATGAGCACTGATGAATAGCTGAACTCGACTAATGATACATTATATGTTATTAATTGTATTTAAATAATATAAGATAAAGAATAAATGCAAATAAATTCAAAAGATATTAAGCATCATTAATCATGAGAAAAACTAAAATCAAAACCTTAAGAATGTATCAGCTTACAACTGGCTAAAGCAAAAGAATGGCTAGAATGAAAAAGACAAGAAATAGCAAGTGTCAGTGAGGAAGTGAAGAAAACAGAACCCGTGTGCCCTGTTGGAAGAAACAACAATTGGTACAGTTAATGAGGAAAACTGTTTGGACATTCCTCAAAAAATTAAAAATATAAATACAGTATTACCTATAAATCCACTATTGAGCATTTACCCCAAGAAAATGAAAGCACTAATTTGAAAAGATAAATGCACTCCTATGTTAATTGCAGCATTATTTTTAATAGCCAATTTAGTGTAGCAACCCAAGTGTCCATCAATAGACAAATAGATAAGAAATATGCCATTTGTGGCAACATAAATGAACTTAGAGTCTATTATGTGAAGTGAAAAAAATCAAAATGAGATAGACAAATACCACATGATTTCAACAATATGTGTAATTTAAGAAAATAAACAAGTGAACAAATATAGCAAAAGCCAAACAAACAAACAAAAAACCAGACTCTTAAATATAGAGAAGACAGTAGTGGTTGCCAAAGGGAATTGGTTTGGGGATGGATGAAATAGAGAGAGGGGATCAAGAGTAAACTTATCTCGATGATCACTTTGTAATTCATAGGATTGTTGAACAATTATATTGTACACCTGAAAGTAGTAAAACACTGTATGTTAATTATAATTCAATTAAAAAAATAATTTTTCCCTTAACTTCAAAGGCACTAAATCCTTGAAGCAGAAGGTTGGCAGATGTAGAAGGGACTCTTGTATTCCAGAATTCCATCCACAATTCCTCTAGTCTTATCACATCAGTGCTTCCTGGATGGCTTTCAACAACTAGTTTCTATATTTTTTTTTCACCTGAAGGCTTTATCTTCAACCTGAGAAGATAACTCTATATCTACAGAGAGTAGAAGTGCCTAAGAATTAACACACACCCAACAATACTCTATAATAAAAGACTGAAATTTGTGTACAAATACTCAAGCTCCCTTGTTCTTCTGAAAAGAATAACTCATTTATGTGTTCTACACAATTTTTTTTCAGAGATCTTTAATAAAATTAAGCTCTAGTCATTCATAGTGCTAATTAGACCTGAAAAAGCATCCTATGTAGTCAACCTTTCCTTCCCTGACTCAATTCACTCTCCTCTCAAATGAACTGCTTATATGTAAATATTTCTATCAGAGACTGTTTTTGAGAAAATTCTAACCAGAATAACAAGGACTGAAATGTGTTTTAGTTTGGCCATAATAGATTTAAGTAGTTTAAATCTGGCTTCAGGATAACGAGTTAAAAACAATAAAAATTACTGTGATGTTGTAAGCAAGATATTCCAAAAGCTTGGAAACTGATAACAGGGATGGAGCAAAGGGATATCCTTGAGAAATGTTTAGGAGTTAATATTTCAAAGACTTAGTAATTGATGCAATATATGAGGCTAGATAGAAATAAGAGTGAAGATTTCTGCTATATTTCTAATTTTGTTAACAAGATGATCAGTCTTTCATATTCTGATATTAAAAATATAGAAGTAGGTAGGTGTTAATTATAAGGGAAAGATTAATTTCAGTTTTGGGCTTCCTGAGTTTGAGATATCTGTAGTAAATCCAAGTGAATATACTCAGAAAGTATTTGGATAAAATGGTCTGGAGTTGGATAAAAGCCACTGGAGTACATGATTTGTGGAGTCAATAGATGGTATGAGAGAGGATGAGTTCATTCTAAAAGAGATTTATTTATTTATTTATTTTAAAGATTTTATTTATGAGAGAGAGAGAGAGAGAGAGAGAGAGAGAGAGAGAGAGAGACAGGCAGAGGGAGAAGCAGGCTCCAGGCAGGGAGCCTGATGTGGGACTGGATCCCTGGTCTCCAGGATCAGGCCCCAGGCTGAAGACGGCGCTAAACTGCTAAGCTACGGGGCTGCCCTAGAAGAGGTTTAAATAAGAAAATTAAGTCGCTCAAACTGAATTCTTAGAAATCTGAATGTTCAAGAGTTGTTACAGAATAAAAAATCTGTAAAAATAAGGTCAGAATGGTAAGAAGAGAAGCAGGGAGGGTATTAGTAGGAAAACCTAGAAAGCATAGATTTTCAAATAATAAAATTTTATAATGCATTTTTTGTTTTCTTTAATCATATTATCTTTGACAGATCGTATGTATAGAGGTAGGTAGAACAATATATTAATCAGGGACTCTATTTTAATGATGGTGAGAAATAGAAAGAGTAATAGTGTTTAGGTGCCATTGGAAAGACTGGTTAATTTTTTGTTGTTGGTCCAGTGACTTTGGAAAACTATGTAAAATACATAGGTATATGACTTTGTCTGGGTCATTGGCCTGATAAACTGGTTTTAGTTATTCACCTAAGGTTTTCCTTTATCTCTTCTTTGCTGACATTTAGAAAACTTTAGAGAGAGCATGAATATATGGAATTCTTGAAAAAATATCAACACACCTGAAACATCATTGTAATTACAGAAACAATATTACTGGTCTATATGAAACAAGTAAAAGAGACTCATCCCCTACTAGCATGCATTCATGCTCTTGAATATGGTGGAAGCTTTGTATTAAGTAATTATAGTAAATAAGTATATACATTTAAAGTGATAACATTTTCAATTCACTGAAAATAACATTACTTCCTGTTTCAAATATCCATATTATCTAGTGATATTTTACTTAATAGGAATAATTGAATATTTTATCTAAATTTTATTGACTCAATCAATTTAAAAAATTAATTAAAAATGCATGCCTGAATAATTAATATAAAAGACTAATAATGTTGAAGTTCATTTTATTTTATTTTGTTATTTTATTTTATTTTGTTTTGTTTTATAAAGAAAATAGTTGTATCCAAAGTTTGAAAAGAAATAAGTGTTAAAAATGTGAAAATACTTTCATAAGATTTTTTTAAAAGATTTTATTTATTTATTCAAGAGAAACACAGAGAGAGAGGCAGAGTCACAGGCAGAGGGAGAAGCAGGCTCCATGAGGGGAGCCCAACGTGGGACTCAATCCTGGGACTCCAGGATCATGCCTTGGGCCGAAGGCAGGTTCCAAACCGCTGAGCCACTCAGACGTCCCCTTCCATAAGATTTAAATTTTAACTTCTATGCAGTGCAGTCAATGAATATTATTAAACCCTCAGTGATAACATACTCACTAATATAAATTCACAGTTGCTGAAAAATACAAGATAAAAACCAAGGCTATGTTTATTTTGAAAATAATGAGAAAATTTTGTTACAGTTGTTGAATATTCACTTATTTTGAGAATTATCTTTGTTTCAGAAGAAACTTACAGCTGGGTTTTCTTTTTAATATTCGTCATTGAAATTTACACAAATTGCTATCAAGATAGCCAGCAAAGTATATGCCACAGTAAACCGCTCTTGTTGATCTTCTGTAGTGTTTATTATCGGAAACAATCATTTCCTCTTATAACTAGTGTAATAGTTAAAAGCATAAACTGTGGGCTCAAACTCCCAGAATTTAACTCCTGACTCCCCACTTATCACTTGTATTATCCTGACCTAATTCTCTGCTTCCATGACTTCTTCTTTAAAGTGGGAAAAGGAATATTGTCTATGTCATAGTGTTGTTTTGTGGATCAAACAAGATAATTATATATGGTGCTTAGATATGGTGCTTCACATATAAAAGCAGTCAACACTAAATTACTAAAATACAATATTAAATATTTCTTCATATGGGTAAGTTTGTCAACAAGGCTAATGTCAATATTTTGTATTTTGCCCAAAAATACCTTCCAAAGTATTTAATACATACATGTCTGTTTAACTAATATAGATAATTTGTGATTATCTTCTCATTTCTAAACTTAAGGATGATGTGTTTAATTCCAAAAAGAAATTTAGAACCCAATGCCAACTGTAAGAGCCAAATTGAATAAAATGTTTATTTTCCAATAGTTTTTAATAGAACCAAAAACATGAGTATCTATTGTGTCATTTTTGTGGAAGTAGTAAATGTTGGTTCACTTTAAGAATGAGTAGATTATCAAGACTTAAGTTTACAAGATTATTATGAACATAAAACTGATTTGTTGGTAGGCTACCAAGGTCACAAAGTATCTCCACAAACCATCGATTTGACAGTGGTTCCTCTGATCTTTGTCAGATTAATGGGCAATAACCCTGGTATAAAAAAAGCAATAGTGATATAAATTAAAATATCAGCATTTTAGGGTACAAAACATTGTTTGTATATTGATATCCTTGCTTCCTGGTTATCTTTCCAAACTTAGTCTTATTTCCTCCATGTAATGGGAATATACTCCTATAAAATTCTACTTAGGTAAATTGAAATATTTCTCTTGGTCCAAAATATTTAAATCTTTTTAAGGATATTAGGATGACATACACACACAGGAAAGATGAAAGAGGGACACCTGGTTTTCACTTATCTCTTATTTTAATATTATTTATATTTTTTTTCTAACCTCCAAGAGTGTGTGAGATCAACTTTAGAGGACAGAATGACTCTTGTCTTAGTCCACATAATCATATCTATATTACCTTATACAGTACTTTGGGTCATTATCAATGTGAAGGATGCTATTTAAATTATTCATCTGCCATAATATATTATAGATAAATTTTCAATGGAATTTAAAAATGCCACCTGTTTGATTTGTCATTTCTACTACTTTGACCAGATGATTATTGCTCTACTTTGTGCAATGCAACTGTCAGCACTAGGAAACAGATGAAGCACCTTGACACTTCCACTTTCATGTAGCATGTAAATCAAATGCATCTGTAAATGGGTGCTATAAACTATACATCACCCACTAAGGATGCACAGTGATTGATGCAAATGACAATGACATCTCCTTTATAAGAAAAACACACACAAAATAACTGGACACTGTTTAACTTCACCACTTGATATAGACTCAGATTAATATCATCTTAGCTTTCAGAATTATTTTTTTTTAATTTATTTTTTTTAGCTTTCAGAATTCTTGATCAAAATATTTTGCCAGCTGCAAAAAAAGCTAGATCATAAATATAACATTTCTCCATTTTTGCATCTTTTCACCTAGGCATCAAGAATTATCACTTTCATTTTACAAATAAATTGAACTATTCATTTATATTTCAAGCCAAACAATTCCTTTCACAAACAATCTAGTAATAAATAACCATGCAAATAACTTGCTTCTGTAGCCTGTTGGGACCATTTTCAATAGATTATTACAAGCCTTAGATAACAACAAATAGATTAGAAACAGATCCATAGAGTTTAGGAAATTAAATCATATTTAATCTATGCAAAGTTTTGTAAGTAATTTTTAAAACTCTCTAATGATATAAAATGCACCAAAATGAGGAAATGGTACAAGGGCAGAAACTCAGGGGTTTAGCTCCTAGTAAAAAGCTACATGTGATTTTTCAGTTCTGAGCATGGGCAATTGCAAAGACTTTATCTGACAGGCTTTATTGTGGAAGGTGTCCTCCCTACAAGAGAGTTGGTGTACAACCAATGCATGGCAGTCCCTGAAAGGAAGAATTCACCACAAAAGAATGAACAAGAAGCAATACTCTCTGTCACAGAATTATGAACTTGCAAAGTGTGGAAGGA